>NW_009606400.1:0-296 GCF_000690535.1 Cariama cristata | reverse complement strand
CTAAGGTGGCAGTGGGCCTCGACTCCCGCCCCAGCCCCGAGAGAAGCTCTCAGAGGCCGCGGGTGCCTTCTTTGGGGGTTTATTGTTTGTTTTTCGTTCTCTTTTTAACTACCAAGCAGCAACAACAACCACCTCAGGTCCACCACGGTACCTCTGTCATGGCGAGGGACGCCTCGATCTCGGACCGCCGGCGGCGGGGGCCGGGTCTCGCAGGCGGCGACCAGGACACCGGGGAGGAAAGGGGTCGGTTACCAGGACACGGAGCCTCGGCAGACACCGGTCGGTGGTGAGGCACG
>NW_009606399.1:0-30049 GCF_000690535.1 Cariama cristata | reverse complement strand
GTGGCAGGTTTTTCACTAAAAAGTGTGGAAAACGTCCTGTGTGCAGAGGGGAAGAAGAAAACAAACGGAGATCTGAAATAGCGTATACAAAGCATGCCAAAATAAGAACAGCAACCTCACCTGCAATGCTGACCCTACCGACAGCTGGCAAATTCCTTTATGAAGCTGGCGAAAGCTTTGAAAAGATGCAGCAGATCACTGAGGCAACAGTTTCTGCTGTGGTACTGGCAAATCTTTTGATCCGTTAGGTGTTTGAGTAAGGAACGTGGCCCGGGTGCTTCCACAGACAATGTGCATACTGTTTCTTAATGACTTGTCCTCCCAGAATCTTATTTGCTTCCAGTACTGTAGATACTATGTAAATCTTCCCCTTTAGGTTACCATCTCTTATTTTATAAACAGTAGCGACACCAAATTTACACACCATCTAGCATGTATGCACTGCATTAATTATAAAGCATTTTTTTTTATAAAAAAGACACTTATCCAAGATTCATTATATACGCTGTGATTATTTCTGTGATTATATACTCCTGTGATTATTTCTTGTTACTATCCTGTCTGGAGAAAAATGAACATGTGAGGATATAGGAAGTCCTGTGAAAATTTATTTACAGTCCTGAACAGATAGTAAATCTTTAAGGCAGAACAAAGATCTTCACATGCTAATCTATCCTATCCATCTTCTAAAGAACTGAAGATTATGAGTGTAAATTCAATACTTAAGCTCGTTTGTATAAAATTTAGTCATTTTTTGAATGCTATTTTTTTTGGACTCCCATAACGATAAAAACAGAGATATTCAAATATGGATAGACCGGCACTTTATGTGGTGGTAGGAAAAGGAATTGCAAGTAACCCTAAAAAAGGGAGTAGGTTACTTGAAGGAGGGATATATATATCTCACAAAGAATAGGCAAGATTTTAAAAGAAGGAAAAGCTGAAGAGGATGACAGAAAACACGATGGCGAAATGAAAAAAATATCAGTAGTCCTAAAAATGGGTATTACAGAGAAGAGAATTCCATCAAAAATTTCTTTTTGTCTAGGATGAAAAAGGTTGTCCACTCATTTTTTTAATGCAAGGTTTGTATACTTGACTACAAAACTTTGAATTGCTGTTGTTAAAATTTTCAACAAATGGAATGTCCACCACAGATTCTGCTACCAAATTAGTACACTAGAAAAGAGCAGTTGTTTTATAAATGCTTTTGATAAAATTTGTTATGCAAATTGTGACTGAAGAACTGCTCTACTTCAAAAGTACATCAGTTACAATATGTTGGACAAATGTAGGTGAGCATGTTCTCACAGTCAGCGATGCTGACCACAACAACAAAAAGTTACCCATTATCTTTTATGCAAACTCGCCTTTTGTACCAATTGGATTCCTGCTATTCATACTGACCCCTACAGACAAATAAAAATAGGGTTTCAGTAATATGAGGGTGCAACCTTTTTTTTCTTGACCTGAGATAACTGCTTAGATTTTAGATCCCATTCAACTTTAAAAAAAAGCAAAACACCACAACATTTTAAATTAACTTTCACACCAATCAAATTATACCTACTGGCAGCCTCAGGTTTGACCTTGAAGCTATGTGTAGTAATGCACATATAAAAAAATGCTACCAATACCAGCCATTCACACCAGAATAATATACTGCCTTTTCATACCATTCCTGAAAAAAAATCTGAAATCTCACCACTACTATAATAACAGTATTTATAATGAACAGTTTGCAGAGCATAGCCTACAAAAAGCCACCACATTACTATTGCTCAAGATCTGCTGAATACATTATATAGAAAGTCTTATGAAAATACTACACTAATAAATAACAGTATGCATACGATCCACAAAAATGCACTGACAAAATTGATACAAAGGATAAAGCTGAAAATGCACAATTTGGTTTGCGTGACAGTTAAAGCAGTTAGGCATTGACGGCTGTGAAGAAGGTGGACATTCTTACCAGGTTGTTTCAGAAACTGTTATACTTGGAGTATTTTTATGTGCATATGATAAAGAACTATAGTTTTAAAATACTGTCTTGGGCATTAAAAATCCCATCAACTTAAAATTATCTCTTAATAACTATTTGTGTGTGAAGGGGAAGTCAAACATGCTTGTTTGGTAAGAAGCGTTGTTCTCTCATCTTGTGAAAACCTGTGTCAGGAAGTGCTGCTTTACAGAAAATTTTGTGAGTAATTTCTTCTTGTACGCTGGGAGAATATTACATCTTTCTGTCCACTTCTCCACTTTTTTCTTCGCTGTTTTGCCTTCCTAGCTGCTGGAAAGCGTGCATTTGTATGAGACAATGAGGTTGAGAAGAGAGGTGAATCACCTCGTATTTTGCAGTCTTAGTTTAAGGAATAAATTAATCTTAGTTTAGGAAAAAAAAAAAAAAACAGTTTGAGAAAAAAATCACTCTAAGAAGAAAAACTTGCTACCCTTGGGAAGCTTTGTATTTTAAGAAAATATGTTTGCTGGCCTTTTTTTTACTTTCTAGCAGTCCTACCCCCACCCCATCTGCAGCCTCTGTTTTCGAAGGACACCAGTATTGGGGACGAACATAGTATTTGGGACAAACACTGCATTTTAAGGAACCCTGCTCAAGTTCCCATGATCTGCCACTTTCAGCATCTGCTGCAGAGCCTGCCTTCTACAGCAACAAACTGTGTGTTAAACCTGGGCCCCGACAGCAGCTTACCGGGAATTTTTGGAACGTGAGCAAAAGTGAGTCACAGCTCTTGCTGGAGCCGGAAGAGATACTGAGGGAAAAAGAGATGTGTTCCCGATGTGTTGAACGGACGCATAGTTTGCACCTTGGTCCGACACCACTCGCCTGTTGACGAGGGGGAGAGAAGGGCGGACTGAGGCCCGCGGGGTGTCTGTCCCTTCAGCGGCGCGTTCCGGGCTGTGTCTGCCGGCGCAGCTGTTACTGCGTGCCGCCCCTGCCTGAAGGTGCGCATCAGCAACCGGCACTGTGCCTGGCCCTTGTGCGTACGTGGGGAGCCTGTGCCTGCAGGAGGAGGAGGAGGAGGAGGAGGAAGGGCGGTGTTTGCCTGCCCGGGCTGCCGTGCCCGCTGGGAAGCTAGCCACCAGGAGGCACCCAGCCCACGCCGGAGGCTCGCCCTGCGCCCAGCCCTCCTGCGCCCGTCGTCCTGAACGCACTGCTCGGGAAGCCAAAGCTCCGCCGGAACGTCATGGCCGTCGTTGGTTTTGGTGACGGCCTGAACTCTGTCTGTGGCTGTGCAGTCATTATTCTGGAACATCAAATAAGAGCCTCCAGTCACTTCACCTGTTTTAATATCTTATTTTTCCCTTCGGACCTGCTCCCGGATGATGGTGGCAGGGAAACAAAGACAAATAGGAGAGCAAGTTCTGTTGACTGTAGCTGTCAGCTGAAATAGAAAACGCACATTAAGTTTTCTGTAGGAAATGAAAGAGAACTAGATTCAAGATGGAAATTCATATTTAGGATCTTGAAGAGAAATATAGACATCAAAGCACAGGCAATCTTTTAAAACCTGTTTTCCTGTGCTTTTCATGCAGCTACTAGGAGTCCTCAGGCTACCAGTCAACACTGTATGTTTGGAAAAATCTTGGCTCAAATATGCAGTTTTAAGGCACAAAATGATGAAATAAATAACCAGCCAAGCCTGTTTTAATCAGAGTTTTTAATCTTAGTTATTTTGGCACCCCTTTCTACAGGTGTCAAGGCAGTAAATCAATGCTCTCAGCATGCTGAAATTTATGGATAGATGCATTTTTGATTAATAGCTAGCATTTATTGTCTGGTATGGTCCGACTCTGAAATGTCTTCTTAAGAGAGCACAGTATTGGAAGCACTGATGTGAGTTAGGTAGATGGTGTCATTCGGTAGCAGTGCACTACACTTCTACAGAGGTCCTAAATACTGAATGTGTTTTTTCCTTGGCTTTCTCTAGCACGATTAAAATAAATCAAGGCTTTCATTTTCTCTGCACCCTGTCTTACTATTGTACTCTAAAGAACCTTATAGTGGAAACAACAGAAAGCATCTTTTCCTGTGAAAAAGGAGAATTCTAGCATTTGGTGTGGGATCAAATTTGGAGCAAATGTTCTGGTATTATTTTTAAAAAAGTAAATAATAGGAATCATTAGCCACAGCGATAAACATTTATAACGCCCTTCACAAATATTATTGGATCCTTTAAATGCATGTTTTCATGAAGAAACAAGGAAATTATTTTTATTTGATTTTAAATGAAACAAGTTGGTGTTATTATAAAATCATTGGTAGGCAATAATGACTATTACTATTATTAATAGTAACAGCTATTCCTAAACAGTAACCAGCTCCAAATTCTGTAATATATTTGCATAAGTATGCAATATTTTTACATTTTCATTGTTTTTCATTATTAGTCCGACAAACTAAGTAGTCTCTTTGAATTGCAAGGAATGTAAAATGTGCTGTAAGTTTAAGCAGATTCTACTCAAACTGCGTCTTTTCCCAGTCAAGTTTAGATCAGTTAAATTTGTAGTAGTCAGGTGTATATGCTCTGCCATGAGTCTTTTTGAATACTGTGACTCATTATGGAGCTCTGCACAAGTGAAAATGAGGTATCTGGTTGGTGCTTGAGCTCTTTGCTATGAGTACAACAGCAGGGAACATGGATTTTCAGCCTTGGGAAGCTTCTCTTAAGCTTGATTGACGTATCTTAATTGCTTTTATATTCTCTTTTAGGTTATTCTAAGAATTATAAACATTGCCAAGATTTTTAGCATGTAGTTTAAACACACATTACAAATTATGTCTGATAAAGGGATCTTCCCACGGATCTTATGCTAAAGCTTATTCTATTGAAAAAAGAAAACCACAAATGAAAAATATTTTTCTGATAACATATATCAGCAAAACATAAAACCAGCATTTAATGTTGCTTTTACTTTGGTATGCAGATACAATTAGCACTGCTACAGAAGTCAACAGAAGATGACTTCATGAGTTTAAACCAAAGTAAATCCACGCTGAAGTTCCCAGCAATCCTGTACTAGTTATCTTCATTCTTGTCACTTGCCAACCTGTTCTTCAGCTGTCTTTGGTTTTGATAGATCTGCCCACTGGATGACTGTAATTTTTGGTAAAACACTCATTTGTAGACAATCCCAGAAAGTAGCTTCTCTTCAGGTCGTTTGCACAGCTAAAAAACCCTGGAAATTATATGAAGTCAGGTCACAATTTTCAATATGGTTTCATATTAAAAGTTCAGAAAATATGTTGTATTGCTAATGTTATCTATACGAGACTCTCTAAGCTTGTGGCATTTTCTTTATTGAAAACGTGTGTTGTTCCAGATTTTCCTGAAAATTATGTAGACTCCAAAATAGCTTCATCTACATATTACGGTTGCTATTCCCTTATGTATCTTGACAATTTCACTACCCTTCTTTGCGGGGAATTAGAGACATAGCAGCACTAATGTGCCACTCGTGCAAAGTTCCCATCTCTTCATACCTGGTTTCAGTTTTCTTATGGCACAAGGTTTCTGTCCAATAGAGAGTTGAAATTCCCTACATTTTCATTGCTGACTTGTTATTCTGTGTTTTTTCTTTCAGGCAAGGAGGGATGGTTCCTACCCAAGTTTTCATTCTGGGCGCTGAAGAGGTGTTTTATTCTGAGCAAATGTTGGAATGCTGGCATTCATGGCTGAGGTGAGCAGCTGTTTGAACCTTATGACCAGGGCTGTAAAGGGCTGAAAATCACCTGTGGAAAAGCCACAAGTACCATGGTGGTGTGGAGTTGGGGAAAGACAGAAGTAGCTCTGAGCACTCTTCTTTTTGGAACATGCCTTTATGTGCTGATGAGGGTTGGTAAATTGTCATCCAGGGTCTAAGGGATTTGGGTGTGTCACTGTTGGAGAGCCTATGTGCTGGCAGCTGTCTAGGATCAGCAGGAGAATTACAGAAAAAAACACTTAAATGAATCTATGGAAATATGTTGTTGATCTTGGGTTTTGTCTCTTGGAGAGAAGGGCATGGGAGAAAACTTGCAAAGAAATGTCTCAAAATCTTCTAGTTTGTTTTAAGTGCAGAAAGAAAAAGGGTCCATTTTACATGATGGTGTAGTAGTAAAAGTCTAGTTTAATACCCTTATGATGAGGAGTGCAGTGTTCCTGGAAAGCAGAAGATGCTGGTCAAAATGAAAGTGACAATATGTTCAGCTACTTTATTCAAATAGTACTGTCAAAAAAAACCCCCAAACCCTATAATAATTGTTGCTAGCTTGGCAAGTGAGTTTCTGCGTGCACTCTTTCTGTGTGGAAGAGGATAGTGAACTTGTATCCATGGAGCAAGACACTTGGCTGTGTCTTTGCAAAAGTAGGTGTTCCTCTATTTTTAACGCTAAATGGAGTATACTTTTCAAGAAATTTTCCTGGCTTCCCACAGAGATCAGTACAAACAACTGACATGTTACTCAGATGGTAATAGTCATTGTCTTTGAGTACCCTTGTAGAGCAAGCAATTTCTAATTTCTCCATGAAAGCATTCTGCTTCCACAGTGTGCAGCTATGGAGAGCAAAGCAATTTCCTAGCCATTCCTCTAAATACCTTATAAATGTTTTCAGTTCATCAAGTTTATTACAATACAGCACAAAGGCTATTATGCTAATCACTCAAAGCTGGAACTTTACATGGAAACCTCTTTCTGGTTCCACTTTATACACCAAGAAAAATAGTTGCAAGGGTTAAATCTACTTTTAAGTTGCAACAATAGGCTTAATGTGACTGTGTGCATTTGACTATCTATAGGCATTTATCTGAAGCTCTTAGGGTACTGTCAAGCTTAACTTTCTTCATGCTTATTATTTTGAGAATTAGAAAGAACTGATGACAAAAAGTCCTAAATCCCATGAGGACTTTAAAAAAATGTGAGGCTTTTGATGTGTCTTGTTTTACTAGCATTTCTTGTTGGGCAATATACTTCCATGCTCAAAACTGGGTGGGAGGCAAGAATCCGGAGTTGCACAAGAAGATATTTCCATTGCAATTTTAGTAGATTAACTTGCATCTGAAGAAAAACATATGACATAGAGCAGGAGGGAAGAATTGTAGCAGTCTTCACTGAGCCACAGTTTTAAAAAATAACATATAAAATAGGCATCTGTTCCAGGACGTGAATGGCATCTTTGGCTCTTGAGAGAAACTGGTTGTTGTTAAGTCTTTTAGTCCCAGTCTCTGGTGTGTACCAGGCAGTGAAGGTGAAAATTCTGCCTTGGAGACTTGGGATTTTGCAAATATCTGCTGCTCTGGTCAAGTGAAGCTGGATGTAGCTCTCTCTGGAATCCATGCTATTCTGGAGACAGACATGTTGCAACAGGACAATGTGCTGATGGTCATTTCTGATAGACACCATCCCCTGGAGGGAAACTATGATGTGTGGAGATGCATTAAAGTCTGTTGAGCAGTGGCCAGCGCAGGCAGGACTTTCTCAAGGTTGTGGAGGGGGAGCAGTAATTTCAGGTCACCTGTAAATGGCAGGAAGGGAATGGTGGGAGGGAAAGGTAAGAACACGTTTCATACTATCTATCCATGGGTGTGTTCTGGCACTGCCAAGGTCAGGGACGGAGGTTGCTTACCTACAGCAATCCCCTAGCACCAGTGAAGGAGACAGTTTTTCATATACCTTGGTTTGCTTCATCCTGATTCATCAAAATGCAGAGTACTTTATTATTGCGGTGCTGTAGGACATCACCTATCCCACGCACCTGTTTTCCACAAGAGATTTGGAGGAGGGTAAGGGATAAATCCAACTTCTCCTAATAGTGGTAGACTGCAGAGTGAAGTACATGTTACTTTCATAAGAACAGCCGCTCTGGATGAGACTGAAGATCCACCTAGCCTGGACAGTAGACAAAAACTTACTTCTAGGAGAGAGGACAAGAACAGACTGGGTGCATGGCAGTAGGTTCCCAGAATTGTCCCTGTACTGCCAATGGTTTGTGTTTCATGGAGTACCTGAGATAGGCAACACTCTTGAGATTTTTTTCCATATATCTGCACTTTATCCATAGGTGACTTTTGTAAGCTCCTAGTATTTACAACACCTTTTGCTATGACTTAGCTACAAGTTATGTGATTAACCACCTTCCTTTGGTTTCCAGCCTGTTCACTGCAGTCAGGCAGCTGACTGTGTCTGTGCAATCCTGAGGCATTAACACACAAGAGATTAAATGTGGGTCACTTGGTACAGTGGCTTTTCAGTATAAATATCGTTGTGTAGCATTGCTCTAAAAAGGATGCACTTCCTTCTCCAGTCTCTTAGGAATGTCACAATGCTCTCCCAGGAGAGCCTTATTTGTTACTTTAACCTAAAGTGCTGGATTTTGGGCCTTTCTGCCCCTCACGCAATAAACCAAGAGGATATTCATCCCTCTGGCATGCCCCTATCATAGTAAATCCATGTGGAAAAATTTATCTGTATTACACCCCACATACTTTCAAGCAAACCACTCAAGGGCAAACCAAATGAGAAATAAGTAAACTGCAGGATACGCAGAGAGTAGGAGGATATATTTTACTTCATAATTGTTTCTGTGTTGCTATATTTGTCATAACCACGTAGCACCATACACGAACATAGCAGGATTCAGTGGATATAGTAAAGATGCAACTGGCACTGATCAGGTAGAGTAATGGGGCCTGTTCTGTTTCATTATGTCTGTTTTATTAATGTCAGGTGTGTGCAGTTGGTGTGACAGCTATGTCTGCTGAACATTTTGTGCATGAATCAATCTACTTTGTAGAAGGCAAATGGAACAGAATAGGGAACTGATCCTGTTAACGTTATAGAAAAGGCCTCTGATTATGTTTCTTTGCAATAATGTTCAAATACTAATATGCTGAGGAAGTGGGTTCTTGTTTTTTACTGCTGAGGTGTTTTCATCCAGCACAGATGCTGTGAGAAGGGTAGTCCTAAAGCAGCTCTTTGCCTGTATACCCTGTCACGCCAGTGTCAGTCAGATGTGCTGCATTTGGATTGAGGAAAGGCTGATTTTGAATGAACTGTGAAGTAGTTCTTCTAGCTCTTCAGCATGAGGAACTTTGCTGAATACTC
Source organism: Cariama cristata (assembly GCF_000690535.1). Taxonomy (NCBI): domain Eukaryota; kingdom Metazoa; phylum Chordata; class Aves; order Cariamiformes; family Cariamidae; genus Cariama; species Cariama cristata. The sequence continues at coordinate 20,943 of NW_009606399.1, read as the reverse complement.
ATCCAGTCCTGATTTTTGTCTCTGAGGTAGGTTCAAAATGCAGAGAGCCTGTGAAATTTTAAATAGGGTTTGTCACTTCAGGCAAGGTTTGAAGTGACATGCCTGAATATTAGCTCTCATGCGATTCTTATGACTTTGGAAAGAACTGATGGATGCTCAACTCTTTGGAAAACTTTGGTGTTATTCATAGGACCCAGTTTTGTACTCTAGGACTGTACCTCCGTCCTGACCTCAGTGTTGTAAGTGCAGGTGAAGCAGCAAGGGTAACAAGGCTGTGGTTCTGGATATATACTGTCAGGGTTTTAGTTTAATGGTTTCCTAATCAATGGCAGCCTGTAATCTGACAATCTTATTAGATGCCATTTAATAGACAGCTGATGTTGAAATATTGAACTGCACAGTGCTATTGACTTTACTGCCTGTGTATGAAGAAAGATTTGTGAGGTGATATATAGAACATGTCAGGATACTTTCTCACTACTGCAAACTGGTCAAGTGTGAATGTCAAGGATAAAGATGGTTGTTGGGGCAAAAGTTATGAACATATGTCATGTTAGCATGTTGTTTTCTAAGTCTGAGTCTCAGTGTGAGGTGGAAAATGGATTTTTTTTTATTACAAGGGATGTTGACAAATTGTTTGACTGTATTTGAATGTAAGCAGTTATGTGAATCTTTTATTTTGCTGTCTGTGGTTACTGGCTTGTGTGATTGGGAATAATCCATTAAACACAGCAGGGAATTTGCTGTGGAGGCTGGCTGAACACCTTAAAGACTGTTCCTGCCACGCAAGGAAACAGTTATCTGTACTATTAAGGTCAACCATGTGATTTGGTGCCGTTTGTGGGCCTAAATATAAACTGCTAGGGTTTTCAGAATTGAGTCCCAACAACTCTAAGAAATGTGAACTGTAATGGTAAATTTGGAGCAAGGTTGTATGTTGGGGCAGATTAACTAAACTCAGTGGAATTCATATTCATAAAGGTTAATAAGTTTGCATAAAAAAATAATGAACAGGCACATTTACACAGGTTCTCTGTGTGGTTTAAAAATATTACTTGTGGAAAGAACTGTTTATAACATGAGCTGTTTATTTTAAATCCCTTCTGAGAATGAATTAGAGACAATCTGAAATTACTGCCCTAATTTACACAGTCTGACCACAGCGGGTATTGCCAAAACCCACAGGTATCGATCAACTAAACAATGTTTGGCTCCAGCCAGCTATGTTATAACTGGGTGCACTTTTCTTAATATTCTAAAACTTGTTTGTTTCATAATCCGTGACTTTGACCCTGAACATCTGTCATGGTTTAACCCCAGCCAGCAGCTAAGTACCATGCAGCCACTTGCTCACTCTCCTCACACCCCAGCTCCGAGTTCGCTGTTCACTGCTTGTGTATGATACAGGTTTAAACCATTAACATGCAACGGGTCGCTGTTCACTGCTTGTGTGTGATACAGGTTTAAACCATTAACATGCAACGGGAAACTTGGGCTATTTAGAATAGCTACCCTACAAGCTAGTTAGATAAGAATTCACCATGCAATTTTATTTCTGATTTCCTGACAGACTGCAGGAAAAAAATGTTCAGGTCGCACTGATTAAGCTAATTATGAATATCAGTAACAGTTGACCTCTGTCTCTGCCTCATGAAGATGGCTCCAGCCATGTCATTGCTGGGGGAGCTTAGCTGGCATGGCCATATTAGCTAGGGGGGCAACAGCATTGCCATGCCTGTTCTCGTTCGTACCTCAGCCTTCCACCCTGTGCCAGTCTTCTGGATCTCAAGGAGCAGCTGAGAATGTCATCGCCCAAGAGCTCTGCCAGCAGAAGATATGGTAGCTCTTTTAATCTACTTCAGGTTACGCTAGCAGTATTATTTTAAACCACCTTCTTCAGCCTTGCCATCTTTTTGGTAATGGCACAGCTTTGAATATTGGGCTGTCAAATCTACTTGCAAAATCCTTTCAGTTTCCTCCCGAGAAGGCAAGGGCAGGCACAACTGCACCACCACGCACTTCTAGCAGCATGATGGCGTAAGCCCTAACATGCAGACAAGCTTTTAACTAGAGGGCTTCCAGTAAGTGAGGGAGATGTGCTGGCAGAAAAAAAACCTGCTCCTTGCAGATCTGCATTCTTCACTGTGGCTGCTTGCAGTGCAGCTTTCCAGGGTAGCCGCCTAGTGGGATGCAAGCAGTGCAATTTTGCTGCTGTCATGCTCCAGTGAACCTCTTCATCAAAGATGCACCTTTCCCTGACAACACAGGGTTCCTTGTCTTAAACAGTTCCCAGTATAAAATAAGCTGTCTTGGGAGAAAGAATGCTTTTAAAAAGTCTACTTTCACATTACAATTAGAGTTACATAGCTGTGTTCCTAAATGACTTAACCTTTTTTTACCATTCTGAATATAGATAAAACTTAATGTTTGCTGATATGGAAAAAAAGTCTTTTCCTCTTCCTGACACTGTTTAAGATTTTTTTTTATGCCACTCTTTTATATATGTGTTCGCAATATGAAGGAAATCAATCTGAATTGCAGCTGCTTCAGCTGACCTGAATGTCAGGCAAAGGATTTTAGGCAGCTGTAGAGATAAGAGTAATATTGATATAATTTATTCTGCTCTATATGGACCTAGCCAGAAAGGAAATACATTCTTACTGTCTGAAACCATGAGATATTTACAACATGATTTTTTTCCCCTGAATTTGAAGCGTACATGCTGCATCAATATAGCAGGCTTGTGTGTTTTATGTCATGTCCCCAGTCTTGTTCCTGGCCCTGTGTTTAGTGCATGTGGTGCCCTGGTCTCTTCTGGGAGGGAATAAAAAAATTGGTTTCATTTACTGTTTGTCCTTGAGCTCTAAAAATATATTTACAGGTTTTTAGTTTCCCTATAGGTGCTCAGGCAGAAGATGGTAACTATTTTTCTAAGCTGTTAGCCGTTATGTAGAATTTTAGTGAATGGGGCCCTCTTTGAATTGATACCCTTCAAGAGGATTATCTGAAGCTTCAGACAGCAGCACCCTGAAATGCTAAGCCAACCTAAGATTTTCATGGTGCAGTTAGTAAATCTCCTTCAGTTCCAAAAAGGTGCTAAACTTTGATGTCCACATCTAATAATGCTGTAAAAACATTACTTTTTTGAAAGTGACACTTTGGTTGTCTGAACAGGGAGACGTGAAGCCAAACTAGAATGGTGTAATTGTAATATTAGTAATTGTATTGGTGTTATAATAGATGTGAACACTGGCCTTTTCTTACTTGCAATGTGGTAAGAATGAACTGGAACAAGTCATTCGTATTTCAGAATAAGTGCCCTTGGCAAGGTTTACCACCAAATACTACTCATATCTTAAATTCATAACCTATGAACTGTCTTAGCCACATAGATTCTACTGGCTTCCAGTGAGACATTTACATGCTTACGTCACTTCTGGAAATGGCATTTACTTTGGGAAATGTTTGAGGATATTTGGAACCTTGTATCTCAAATCACAATTATTTTTCATCTTCATTCCCCGATCCATCTCCTCACTACGTTGTTTTTTTTCTAGATAGGTTTTTAAGATGCTCTGATACTGTTCATTTCAATCTTTCTCATTTTTCGTCTAACCACAGCATTACTGGGGGGATATGGGGCGGTGGGGGTGGTACTTGTACTTTCAGATGAAACAACTCATCTGTCATTGAAAAGATGTGACTAAAATTATCTGTACACAAAAATCTTCCAGATTGAGCATGGGGACAATTTAATCTCAAAAATAATTTGTCTAAGAGCACTCCCATAGAAAAGTAGAATTTGAGGAGACCTGACAGTCAAGCTTGATCGTAACGTGCTACCCAGTTCCTGCCCAGTAATAAGGTATATGATTCCTTCCTACCATTGCAATATACTATTATTCATGTGCCATGGAAGGAAAATGTTGCTAATAGTTAAGAGATGATGACTAGTAAATAGGGTGTGTCTTTGGAAAAACCCCGAGATGAAAAATTGCTATTGCACAGAAGTAGAGAGAACTGGTATTTTCCATAGTTCAGTAAGCTATTCGCAGGCTACGTTCACCTATAGTGTAATTCTATTGACTGCAGTGGAGTGACTTCTAGGTTGAATTTTTCTGTTTAATATCAGTTTAAATATGAAGTTTGAGACTTTTTCTAATGATGCTGGTGTAACTTTTCACACCTTATGACTGAGATATGTAATATGTCAGGTGGGGTGGGGCAGAAAGTCATTGGAAAAGTAGACAAATAATTCGAATAGTGGGAAAAATTCCATGAGATTTGAGGAATCTGAAATGACAATCTTTGCCATAGCACACCTACTGAAGAAGAGCTCTAAGGAAGTCTTTCTCATTAGCACCAGACATCCACCCTTTAACTACCCAACCTTCCTTTGAAAACAGGTTGGTAATGTAGAAAAGATGGTTCAAACAGCAAAGGCCCATTGCTATTTTGTACGGAAAAGAGCGCTAAGCTACAGTTCTGGTGCAAAACAGTGCAACCCAGAGGCAATCCTTCTACTAGAAAAGCTTGTGTGTCAAACAGAGTAAGAATTAAAATAAATGAGAGCAGAAGTTTGGTAGAAATGTACATCTTGTTGTGTGCTTTATTGTATTTCTCAGTAAGAACTGTTTTTTACCATTCCTCCCTGCTGGACAGTGTGAAAATATCCAATGGAAGAGTTTTCTCTTCCAATTAGGCTCAATAAATTGGTAAAGAGCACATATTTGCTTATAACATTTTCTAATCATATTAACACAATGTTGTATTTTGTTGACAAGATTTTTGTGTCTCTAGGAAAGATTCTTGAATATGGCGATTTGCTGGTTTAAAGAACTGGGAGGATAATCCTTCAACAGTGGCTTTAGAAGGGAGGAGACCTTGGTCCCAGTTCTGGGATACTTAGGACTTCAGTTTCCCCATCGTTAAGCTGGGGGTGATAACAGGTCATTATCTCCTCTACAGCAGAGACTCTGTTCCTCACGGAAGAAGGCTCTAAAGTTACAAAAAGTATTTTTTTTTCTCTTATACATCCATGTGGAACTCCATTGTTGTACTACTTTGACAGAGTGAAATGTGGCCTGCAGTACATAGTGGTTTGAGACTGTTGCCCTTGAAGTGCATCCTGAGCTTTCTGTCAAAAAAATACAAAACTCCACTGGACAGTTAAATAACCTAGGTATTTTCACTATATAAGGAAATATAGAAGTGGCATGATGAAGGCTTTGTGGTCCATATACTTATTTCTCCCACATAAAGTAGTTGGTCTAATAAAGGTATCATCATTACGAATAAGTCTAATAAAGATGTCATCATTACCAAGAAATCTTGTCTTGCTGACCAATGGACATTTCCTCTTTTGTAGCTTAGAATGAAGCACTGGACAGAAGTGGCCATTTCAAACCCCAAGTGCTGGTATTCAAAATATCACAATGGCTAAAAAAAATTTACATTTCTTTTCTGATTTTGACTGTGCATATGATAGAAGAATTACATGGGTGTTCACCATTTTAATTTAATACTGAAAGTAGGCTATTTTTATTTGGTGTGCCACAAGCCTAACAGGTGAGGTTTTAGGAATATACAATTTTCCTTGCAGTGAATCAGTACTTCCCACATAATTTCCTACATCTGGCATCAGAATGGCACATTTCCTTCTGACCTGTGATGACATGGGTAATAATTTTGAGTGCCAAAACTACTGCTGTAATGAGTCAGGCCAGTGCAGACGGGAGCAGGAAGATTCCACACCCTCTAAGGAATCTTACTATTTCATTATTTTCCAGATTTCCTTTTTGTTTCCTCATCCTTCTTTCTCTTCCTTTTAGTCTGGACTTGCCCAGCTTCTTTCCCCTTTGGATCAGTTTTTCTCATTAACCCCCTCTTCAGCTGTTCTAAGAAACTATTCACGTCAGCTCTTGCTCTGGAACCTGTATTATCTGAGCTGGGAAGTAACATGTAGCTGGGAAATAGAGCACCCCAGAATTAGAGGCCTCATGTGAAGCCTGTGGAAGGAGGTAAGAAGGCTTGGATTAACTTTGTTGGGGTTTTGGTCTGAAGACTTACACAAGGGCTTTTAATGCAGGATTATTGGTGCTTTCATTCTCATGAACTGGATCCATTCCAGAATGCTGACCTGATTCCTTCGCAGATAACTCACAACCTTTGCAGTGACCACACTAAGCCTTTTGAATGCAGAAGTCTTCTAGTAACTACTTACTCCTGTTTTTCATAGAACTATTTCTTTGTAATTCCCTGAGAAAGAATCATAAAGCAGCTCACCTTATTAAAAGCTTTAGATACCTAAAGACAGCACAGATTGCAATAACAGTAAGGACGCAGCATCCTGTATATGGCTTTACAAAGCACATTTCAGCTGATCTGCTCTGAATGTGATTTCACCCTGGTGCTATGTGCTCATTGGCATGCTCCCGCAGCAATGCTCAGTGTGGTGGCCAGTCTTACCTAAACTTGGCATTAAGAACAGGAAGAAGAATGCTGGGACAAGAAGTGCAGAATTCAAACTCTGCAGCTACCTTCCTGTAAAACATTGTGACAGTACATGAAAGATGCTGTATTTCAGACTCCTAAATAGCCCTGCTGGCAGCATGGTATAATGTATGTTTTTATATTGGCACCATTTAGTGTCTGTGTTAGCAAGTGTCCAAGGAGTTGTGGCTAATTGTTTTCATTCACCACACCAATTTACTCAGCACCAATATTACCTCATAACTTGGCCTTGTTTTTTGGTGGTTTCAGCTCAGTGGCAACATTATTACGTTACTCAGAATGTGCAGATGGAAAAGATGCACTGAGATGGTGACTGTCTGAATGAGGACAATTTGTTTCATATTTATCATTGGCTTTTTATAACCCTGGATCAAGAAAATGCTTCATGAGAGGTTAAAATTGTGCAGATACTCATGTCAAGATGGGCAAAGCTTCCCAGGAAAGATTGAATATAGCACCGCTATACCACGTTGGAATTCATAATGATGAGCAATTTTTTATTGCAATTGCCATTTGATCACTTTGGGAAGTCACAGTGATGAAGAATTGTCTTTATTTGATTTGAAAATTCTTATTTGCTGTTTTTGAAAAAAAACCCCGCAAACCCAAACAAAACCAAACCAAGCAATAAACCACCAGCCACTGTGTTTTGCTTGGAAAGATTTGTCCTTGGGAAAGATTTTTATTTCTTTCCCCCACTCAAGATGAAGAAGAATTTTAAATGTCAGTGAAAATATTGTGTATGGAGACAAAACTATTTTTTCAAATCACTTCAAAATTGACTAATAAAAGAGGGAAGCCTATCTGTGATGCTTTTAACACCTGAACTTTTTTGTGTTTAAAGGGACTCACCTGCAGTTAGGCACCTCCTGTCTGCTACTACTTCAAGCACAGTATAGCTGCCTGGGGAAAGCCCTCTTCACCGACTCCCAGGAGTAGAGGACAAAGCAACAGACCATCAAGTGCCGAGTCCTCATTTCCTGATAAATTAACACTGATAAATGCACATGTTAATCAGATAAATCGTATTAAATGAGGTGGTGCTTCCAGGTACAAGGAAACCCAATTCAAATCAGTGGAAGAAGTTTCTGAAAGGGTATGTTTTCTGTCATTTACTGGACATGATTAATTCAAGCAGAATTTATGCACCAGTTCTAACAGGTTTCTGATATGCAGTAATGGTGCAATCTTTCAAGACTATAGTTACTCTTCCTTGGCATGCTGTGAAGTTTCTAAATCACCCTTCAACAGTGGAAATTATAGTTTCCTTTTTTTCATGCTGACATTGCTATTCCTATGGTCAATCTAGGATGTGATATCAGCAGTTTTTTTTGACTCAGCATACTTTGTGAAGCAAACTGCTCTGTTTTATTGCCTCCCTCATTTCACTTGGTGTATAGGGGAGATTTCTTTAGCCGCTCGCAAAATGGAAGCCAGCAAAGGCCTTATTTTGTACGCTGGGAACGCCAAGACATTTCAGGGCCTTAGGACAAAAAAGCGTAACAACAGCTACATTATGTCTCATTACAAGTTCATCTAGAACAGTATCCTGACACTCATAGCGACTGATAAAGAATGCTTGGGAAAGAATAGGGAAAACATATAAAGATACTTTACATTATTACTTTTCCTTTATATTTTTCCAGATGCCAGGAATTTGAAGTTGAGGAACTTTTTGAGCCAAAGACAGCATCTTTGCGTTGAATAGGCCTTACAGGATTTTCCCTTGTTAATTTGTCTATTCACTGCCTGAACCCCTGGAAGCATTTAATATCCACAAATAGGTGTAGCAAAGAATCCCACAGTTTAACCATTTGTTGTAAGAAGAACACATTCCTTTAGTTTCTGCTGAACATGCCACCTACTGCCTTCATTTTTCCCTGTTTTTCTTTTAGATTGGAATCAATCATCAGTCATTTCTTGTTCTCCTTGAGCATGCCATTTGCAGCATTACAGAATTTTGTCATGTTCCCTCTGTCATCTCTCTTCCAGACTAAAACAACCTGTTCTGCTTACTTGTTTCTCATCCTATAACCCTTATTATGTTTGTTGTTTTCCTCCGAATTTTATCTTGTTCTACTGTACAGATGTCCTTCTTCCTCCCATAGTTAGCCGGATCACCTCCCACGTACTTGCAAACTTGGATACTTCAAAACTATTAGGGTGGTTCCATTTGTGCCTTTTCTCATTTGTAAGAGCTACCTGCCAGATGATAAAGGGACCATCAATACTGCCACTGCTGAAATCCACTCCTATGTCAGGATGGCCATCTACAGCGCAATTAAACTGCCATGCAAGCAACCATAACAATCCATGGGTTTGAAATTAGGCATCATCATTTCATGACAAGATCAATATTTTACCTGAAAGATTCTTATTTAGGCTTGAGAAAGATGAGCTTGAATCAAAGAAGAGAACAACTGTGAGGGTGATTAGAAGACTGAAGTATTTCTATTCTGCAAAGAGTTAAAGGGTTTACGCTGTCGAAAAGGACTAGGGGCTTTTTACAGAGACATTGCTGGGGAAGGAAGGAATGACCTCTTTATGCAGAGGGACTGCAATGGAAATACATCGAGAGAGTTTAATTACTTCTGGGCAAAGGTAGATTGGAAGTTAGAAGAGCTTTTTAAGTATTTCAGGAGTACTATTTCTGCAAGAATTTTTGCAATGGCAGATATGATGGCAGGAAACTTAAATCTTTTTAAGACGATGCCCCAGAGAGGGGCAGTGACATTTGGCTGGCAGGTGCATTTTCGTTTCCTAGAGGCTTGGAAGGAGATTCATTTGCTATTTCTCTGCATCAAATTTATGTTGTATTAATCCTCTGTGTCAGTGCAGTCACTGGCTCTCTGCAGAGAGTAAAATTTGAATCTGAGGTTTTGGGTTTAGCATAGAAAGCAAAACTGCATTTATCAGACATTTTTCATTATCAACTCCTACTGTAATGTGCATATGCAATCCCAGTACCAAGTTGGTATGAGTGTGCTCCTGGCAAAGTAAACTGATCAAAAAGCTTATTTCAGTTAAAACTGAAATAAATATTCTTTTAATCCAAACACTGATAAAAAGATCAACAGTTTTGTTTCTAATTAATTGACTAGGTCAGCATCTTTTCAGTATATTTGGAAGAAAATTCTTCTTGCAGAAAATGGTTTTTTAGTTATCTGTAAGTGTAAGGTCTTAATGGCAAATCTGGTTTGGTTTCATTTGGTTTGGTTTCGTTAGCTTTGTTCTTTCATTTATTAAGTAGTCAGGTAGTCCTTCAGTAGCCTCTCATGCTACACACCTGAGACATCATCTCTTAAATGTGTTTGGAGACCTACAGTGTTAGTATTCAATGATGATGTCATGATCTCTTGCATATGTAAGAACCAAAAATGCACCTGTGTTCAGATGGGGAATGGCCACTTTTAGTTTTGAAAACAACAAGTTATTTAAAGGGAAAAGGAAATGCATTTTAGCAAAATTGTCATTACTGAAAATAAATTTAAAATCTAGCTTATTTTCTTGTACAGACATAGCAATTCAGAATATTATCTACAGTCTCGTTGTACTTACTGTAAATTTTTATTTACAGTAAATGGTGCACTATGAATAAACCCTAACAATGGCTTGCAGGCGGCAAAACTCTGAGCATGTTTGAAAACACTAATGATATTTCACACATGTTTGCTTCACATTTCATTTATGAAAAGTTGAATTGATGGCTTCTAAAAACCATTTTTATGGAAGAATCCTTGTGACATTGATAGCTTTGTGACAAAACCAGAATTACTATGATTCTGCTGGTTTAAGGTTAGAGGTATATTTAATATGCCTAAGACCAAAAAACGTGTTTTTAAACACTGAAATCTTACAGGATTTGCTTCACTTCATTGACCATATTGCCTCTAAGCAAGATTTTTATTGATATCAAGAAATTCCTTTTTCCCCTTTCTTTTCCTTTTTGATGTTGTGGTTTGGTTTGTTTCTTTTTTCTTTCAGTAAGAATCTCCTTTGATTAATATTTCTTTAATTGAAAACTACAGCACTCTTAAACAAGACAAAACCGTACTTCATAGTCCTTCAGAATGAAGCTTAGAGGTGATCTAGTATAACTGCCAGTTCAGTGAATGCCAGATCCTTGCTGTTGCTAAACCTGCGCAGGTGTTTCCAGCTGGCCAGTGCAAGGCTTGGGTTTGGTTAGGATGCTGCTTTCAATGCCTCTGCAGTTCAGCACCATGTCGAATTTTGCCATAAAATACGAGAGTCCGCTAGTGTTGTGACAGCCTATTGAGCCCAGCAGTTTCCTTCTGCAGATGAACAGTCTGTGCATGGAGAGCCGTGAGGACAGAAAAAGCTAGAGTGAAATTATGAATACCTTGGCCCTGGGGACACTTAAAGGCTAATTTCTGTGCAGCTTTCTCTTGCTTGGAGAGATGCCTCTGTTTCCTTTACTGATGCCGTTTCTTGGATGAACTGTAATACAGATATTGTAATGAATTACAGCAGGCACAAAACAGTGAGATTAACTTGCAAACGTCGAAACCAAACAAAATCAGATTCACTTTTAGTGGAAAATAAAATAGTTATTTTCTTTTTTTGTTTCTTTTTAGTTGAACGTTTGTTTAATTTGCACTAGGGGGAAGTCACTTGAAACTACTCTAGAATAAGTTTGCCTGGATAGCTGTTGTGTGTAATCTATCTCCGAGGAGATGCACCCACCCACAGACGCAAGAGAAACTTGTCCTAACAATCATCTTGTCTCTTGGGCAGACCAGTTGGCACAGGGCAGTGCTGAACAACACTTCTGTATTGCCTCCAGGACTGTTCCTCCAGAAAGCCCAAACATTGCCCTTGGCAGCACGGGGCTGAACACAACCCTGAGGAACCCTGGATCAATACACTTGTTTGAAAAGTATGACACAGAACAGTTAGTTTGTTTTAAATTACTGAGATATGTCAGGTAGGCCTTGTTTCTGCCTTGTCCAAAGATCAACTAAATCTAGTCCTCCTGTATTCCTAGCCCTGCACTACTCCAATGGGTCTCAGAGAAAGAACGTTGAAGATTGCACACACGTTGATGTTTATACTGGAGAAAATATGCCCTTTGGTGGAATAATTCCAGTTACTAGGTAATCCTGGCAGTTACCTGTGTAGAATCCTGTTAATTAACATCTTCACCCATTTGGCCTGGGGATCTAAACAGATTTGCTGGCCGTTCTTCAGTGTTGCTCTGCAGTGGAATTAACATTTCACGTTAGTTAATATTGACACCTGAGGAGGTCAGAGGAGAACGCAGGCAAGGCTGAGGATTCTAAGCTTAAGGGCTGCCAACCCTTCAGCATTTGTAAGCCATAACTTCTCTTGCCTGCTGACTTTACTTACATGATTTCCACAGCATTGCAGTGTGGGCCTTTAGGAATGATTTCTACGTTGGCCAGGTGCTTTGGCAACATTAATCCTGTGACAGTCTGGATGCAGTGACACCGCAGCTCCGCTGCCAGCTTCATCTCTGTGAGGAAAGGAAAGGGTAGCTTATAATGTCTGCAACTGAGCCAAACTAACAATGAAAATATTAATTAGAGAAAGTGGAAGGGATAAAGAAAGAGTTCATGCCTCAAGGTATAAATGGATTGCTACGCATGGGTTTAAGGTAGTACCTTCACTGAGCAAGAAGAGGGCATTTGAGATCTGCAGATTTTGTACAGGTAACAATTTATAAGTTCCCATTACAACTACGATTATTTTGGCATCCCACAACATCAAGTGCAATGAAAGGCTACTGGAAGTGTGGGCCTCCTGTCTTATGAGAGGAAGAAAAAGCTAGCTGAAGAGGTAGATGGCTACTCCCCATGAATACAGCCTGCAGGTAAAACCTGTTTGGGCTAAAATTCTACACTGGTACCTGATGTGAAAAAGCCACGAAAATATTCAGTTTAGAAGCTTAATCAAGATGCCAGGAAAGCTGTGGGGCCCTCTGAGGAAGCAACTCTGGGTAAGCACTAGGACCAAGAAACCCATCAAGCCTTGGGATGGATTTTGATTAAATTATGCCACACGTTGTACAGCACCCAAGTCCATGGACTGAATTTGCTGTTGCCTGACAGTCCTTCCAGACCCACATTGCTCTAGTGAAGCAAAAAAAAAAATGTTATCCCAGCTTTAGGGATTGAGCACAGAGCACCAGAGAGGCGACGGAAGTTGTCTAAGATCACAAGCTGTGAAGCTCAGGGCTTTCCCAGCTCCCTCCAGTGCAGACACTGGGATATCTACCTGTTTTCAAGGCAGATAGCACAGGTTAAAATGCACAATCACAACTCTCACATTTGTCCATTTTTCCTACTAAGGCAGGCTGCATCTTCAGCTTGAAATTCCTGACAGTTGAATTGTGGAATATACTTAAAAGAGGAGATTCAGTACTTTGAAGGCAGTATCAACAAAAAGCAAAGACAAGCTCCAGATAAATGAATGTTGGGCAAACGGACACTCTTACTGAGATGAGTAGGGCTGCAGAGGCCATAATTCCAGTCAATTCATCAGCCCTCTCTTACTGTGGGTAGTCTTGACATCCCTTAAGACCAAACAGCAAACCCCTTTACCTCACCCTGTGCTAGTTCTTGTACCTTGATATGATCATCCACCTATTTCCCTTCTTCACTTATCTTCAGCTGAAATCTGCCGGTGCTTCTTTTGGCTGACTGACACCTCCCTACCTCCCTGACAGAAAGCAGAAACAAATGCACTTGAAAGTCAAGCATTGGGAAGCATAGAGCATCACAGCAGAGCAGCAACATCCCATCTGCAGGCTCAAGAGAAGAAAATGAGATTCCAAAAGGCCGTGCCAGGGCTTCACTGCAGGTGTGTGTAATGATACAGGTCCAGCCTGGAGGTTGGCCACATCGAGCTCTGTTCTGGCTCAGGAGAGACGGCAGATGCGTGCCATCCCAGCGTGAAGAGCCAGGACGCAGCAGGAGCAAGCATCCACATGGTGCTGAAGCTTGGAAGCATTCCAGACCCCTAAACTTGGCATACTTTCTGCCCACAAAATACTTTTTGGGCTTTCTCAGCAGAGTTTGTTTATTTTTACCCTCACGCTTCTCAGGAAAGAGCTCTAACAGATAGCTGTAGAAATAGATTGATTCAAACTAAGTTAGTTGAGTATTCCAAGCTTTCATCTCAGGACCTATTAGCATAAGAGCAGCACGAAAAGTGGTAGCAATGCAATATGCCACACAGTTATTGCAGGCTGTTACTTCTCAGGCCATAGTTGTAATCTCATTTTTCTCAGAATATTTAAGGGACAAGTTCACCAATGTCAGTGAACCTCTGCTAGCAGAAGAATAATTAGAGACAAGAAATAGGCCCACTCTGACAGTCCGTGAATATGATTTTCTTGACCTGCTACCTCAAATACAGTGTGAGTATGGAAGTCCTACATACCTTGAAAACATTCTGTTTAGCTAAACCATATTGCAGAAGAATTGTAATACAAAGGAAAATAAATCTAATTTTCTTACCAAGAAAGTTGCCCATAAAACAGAGAATCAGGAGGGAGATTACAGCCTTGCTATCCATGACTGCTCTCTGTGCCTTCTTATGGTGGACTGAAAACAAACTCCGCTGTGTCTTCAGACCCACATGGGACTGCTGACGCTGTTATACTCCAGGATTTGCTTCTCATGCACATGTACATACAGATGGAATTGCTCTCGCTCCTGCCTTTTGCCACAACCAGGACAAGCAGTAGGAAAATCTGAGATGAAACAGCTTGTGCTAACACACCTGAAACTGAGCAGTAAGTTGGAGTCACCCTGCTTGCTGTGATCTCTTCTTAATTCCAAGAAAACAGTGAATACTAAGTAAATACTAGTAAATACTAAGAGAGAATAACATGCTGGTTAAAACAGTAGAGAGGTGTTAAGCTCCATTGATTGCTGTCATTTATAGGTCAGTACTTGCTTAATTTTCTCTCAGTGCTGAAATACAAGACAGAATCAACTTAATAGAACATTGGCAAAAATCTAGGTAATTCTGTTATTTGAATAGGATGAGGAACTCAGAGCATTATCACATTAGGATGATGATCTTTAAGAATCCCTTACATATACTTATCCACTATCCCATATAACACCCAGCAAATTCATGGGCCGGAACGGACCAGGGACTCTTCCTGTGGCTGAGGACACACTTGTCTGTAGGAGAAGAGACTTCAGCAGCTGTATGGACGAGACATGCCATGCCACATGCTCTGATGTCCAGAAAACAGCTCCTGACCTCTTGCATTTGTTCAAATTGTACAATAATAATTAAAAAAAAAATAAGGAGGTTTGAGTTTTCAACACCTCTGAATATTAGGTGGTATTTTAGAAAGCACTTAAAGCTATGCTTTAACTTCGTCATTCCAGCTCCCATCCCTTTAAAAGATAACTTATAATGTGTGGTTCATGATTTTGTTTAATGAGGATTTGAGTTACTTGTGCAACACCACATACACAAACAATAACAGCTGTGGAAATGCTGGGAACAGCCACCATCTCCTCATGCTCCCTTCTATGCCCTTAGACCTCTTTGGTTTTACTCTGTTCTCAGTCAAGGACAATTTAATTCCTTCTTGTAAGTCCCTTCAGATTTGCAAGCACAAAGAGACTGCCTCTTATTATGCTCTTGCATTTAACCCTGTTGAATATGTCTCTTTTTTCAGATCTCCTCTTCCCACTTCTTTCCAGGTGTCTCTCCTGAGAGGAAAATGCAGATCTGTACTAAAAAAAATGCATGCATTTGCCGTACCGCTGGTCACTGTCTCCTGGCCTATGACCAGACATGCACACTGCACCCTGCTTTCAATCCCAGTCCAGCCCCGCCTTCTCTTGTAATGAATTGTTGATGATTTTGATGTACCTAAAATACTGTATTCAGAAAGGATTCCTGAAACTAAGGCACTCAGTTCTATCCAATCGATGATACAGAACTGGTTTGTGCTGTTATGCAAGTGAGTGGTAGCTCACAAAATGAACAGATATTTGTGGTTTTGTTTTGTATTTGAATATTGTGAAATTGGTCATTTCACAAAATGGTTAAAATGTTGATAATTTTAGAAAAATGACTGAAAAAATAGGTTAAAATGTTAAGAGGTACCTAATTACAATATTTTGGATTATTAACTGAAAAGTACAAGTAAGAATGTTTTTTCTAAAGTATGTATTTAGGAAAGCATTTGCTTTCAAAACCAGTAAAGCTTACCACTCCACAGTTCTAAGATTATTTTCACAACTGAGATTATTTCTAAAACAATGGAAAATTTTAGGGGTTTTGTGAAGCGAATAGTTCACAGTAGGAAAGTATCAAGGACTGGGATAAAAGACTTGGTCTGTGTGTATCTGTATATATGTCTTTCTGAGAAGTTGCTAACATTTTCTGCAAACTAACCTTTCAGCTTTGGTCCATATGTTAATTTGCCTAGAGTCTGACCTCAGTCCTTTATAAGTAATGTGGAGGCACATGTTTTTGCATTCTCAGCGGCTGTCAGCTGCAGGGCTGCTCTGCGATATCTGAACACTTCTGTGACATTGTAATACTTGCATCTTTGTTATCCCTGGAGGAACCTGCCCCTCCTGGTTCGGTATCTGCAGCCCAGTGGGCTTGTTACCACCACCTGAAAATTTATAATCTCAAACTTGCCCTTAAAGGAGAACAACTAGGGTGCAAGGCAAGGCATAAACTCTGGGACTGGCAAGGGACACGTGCTCTGAGACCAGCAGAGGAGTATCCTGTGGAACTCCTGCATGAGCAGGAAAAACTTCTGCAAAACCAACAAGGTTGGGCTCTAGGCACATAGGGACAAACGGCATCAGTGGGATGGTCAGGAGGGTAGACCTGGGGTTGCAGCATAATAATGAGGTCCACTGGAAATGTGACCTGCATTGCTCCAGTCTTGGAAAGAGGCATCCATTTCTGTGGTAGAGTTAGGACGATTGAAAAAGAGCTGGATGGTAGAGGTAGGAGGGAAGGAGGGACTGAAGGAGAAGCCAAGCGCAATTCTGGTTCTGCAACCCAACGTGGCGTGACTAGAGGCGAGACAGAAGAGGGCTGAGGTCATTCATCATTGTGCTTCCTTTTTGAGAACGTTTTTCTCTGCCTGAAGAAGTGGGAAATCCAGTAGGCTTGCTTCAGCGTCTAGATGAGCCTCATCAGAAACTGCCTAGAGCAGTGAGGTCTCATTGTACGGTGGTGTAACAGGTGACACTGTTTTTCTGCCTGTCTGCAGTATTGCTGACATCACCAGTGTGGAAGAAGCGAGGTGACTACTGTAGGTCCAGCCGCAGAGCTTTGGTGACCAGACGTGTTGCGTGTGCCTGGGTTTGAAAATTACCTCCTTGAATTCCTGAAGGGTGTTTTGAACCAGGAGATGCTAGTCCTTTAGAGTGACAGGAAAAAAGGCAGTCAGGCTCTCATTTTTGTCTGTTAAGTATTGCTTAAAATGCCATTTCTTAGGGCTATCACTATATAGAAGAAAAGGATGGTAAAGATAGTCTGCCGTCCCTTCAGATGCTGGTAACCCTGAGTTGTGCGGTATCAAACAGGGTTCCGGTCAGGGCATAGCTTTCTGTGCAAATCCTGGCAGTGGAAAGGTTACCCCTTTGAGGGTCATTCAAGCTCTTTTGGGGATTTTCTAAACAGAAAACAACTCTATTTATCGTTCCTACTGTCTAAGAAGCATGTTCCCATGAGAATTTGTTGCTGCAGTTTTAGATAAGGGCAAGGACACGTAGCTAGTCTGCATGGCGTGGGGGCTCCCTGCAGACCTCCCGTCACAGGGAGCTGGCTGAACTTACCCTGCAGCCGAGGATGTGTGCAGTACGTAGCCAAGCTGTACGTGCCGCGCAGCACGGCACAGGCCTGGACCTGCACCGGTGAACGGAGTTAGGTGGGTCACTGACTCCTCGGTACACGGGTGTCTCTGCGAGGGGGACCTCTGGCTTAGGTGCCAAATGGCACAGGGACCTAAACCCATATGAAACAGAACTCCCGCAGAGAGGAAAAAGAACAAAGTTTCTCTTTTTCTCGCTAATAAAAAGGGAAATGTAGCCTAAAAGAGGGCAAAAGGTTGAAAAATGCAAAGAGGAAACAGTCTATTGGCATAAATTTTGAGAAGGAAATTGTTCTTGGGGAAGGCAGTAAATAATCACTCCACCTCATTTGCCAATATAGACTAGGGGGGAAAACTCTGAATATTTTTGTCTGACAAATAGTATCGCAGTCATTTGGAAGCTGCTGGTTTTCCTTACAGCAGATTTCACCATATGGTTGAAGTAGTAACACTACTTATTTAAGTACCTTCCGCTTCTAGGTAGCTCACATTATGACCCAGTGGAATAGCCAGTTGGGTATACAATATCTATCATTTGAGTAATTTTGTGATTTCATAATATGCAGTTGATCTAAGCAGATGTGTGCATATATATATAGTTGTCATATTGTAAAATCCACCCTTTGGTAGACATTTTATTGATTTAATTCTCTGTTGGTTTTTGGCATGTAGCTTTGTCCAACGTATACTCTCCCCTAATTTCCTCTCTCTTTAATGTTTACAAAGTTGCAGAATTGGATTAATTGTTTTTCTCAGATGCAGGACATCTTTTTATCCCTTTACTACTATAAATTTCTGCACTCATCTGATGGGTAAAAGTCAGACAAAAGAAATTGTTTTCCCTGGAAAGATTTTTAATATAGTAAGACTTTTTCCCTTCAAGAGCAACAATAGGAAGATGGTATCACTAAAAAAAATACAATAATTTCTGCTTTTCTGAGTGACATAACACTTTCTCCTAACCACAAGAGCCTAAATATTGGACTTAAAAATTCTGGCATTACAGAGAGAAAAGCTATTTTGTACATCAAGAAGTTTTCAAAATTCGGTAAGATTTTTCTCTATGTCCACAACTTGAGAAAGTAATATCCAGTTACTTGCTAGGTAAAGAGGAAGAAATAAGGAACAAGGACAATCCTTGTTCATATGAATTTGCTTTCCAAAGATTTCTCTCATAGAAGAGATAGACTGTGTTATGAGGATGAACCAACTTTCTTCAGGGGTCACAGGAGAACACTGTATGACTTAGTCATGTCAGCAAGGCCAGGATACGGTTGTACGTTTAGACAAGGTTCTATTGAACTTCACGAGCAAACAGCAATTGATTTTTCTGTCACTAAATAAGTACTACATCCCTGGTGACTGAAGATACTGTTTGCACTAGAAATGTGCACTAAAAAAGAATCCAGACGTGGAGATTCTTTGCTTTAAAAGGTGTCATGGCTCCTTGTTACAGCTGGGACCTGAACAATCTGTTTTACTGGAAACAAATTTACTGTTGTAAACTGTCACGGTTTCTTACCGCAGCAGATACTCTTGCTCCTTCCCATCCAGCAAAACACGTTTAACTTTAAACATAGCCCCACTTTAAGTTAAACCAGAATACAAATTCCTGCAGATTGCAGGAGCTTAATTAGATTCAATACATCCATCCTGGGGTTAATCTCTCTTCACATGGGCAGCTCTGAGAGAAGGGTTTAAACAATGTGTCTCTGAATCTAAAAGCACATTTGCTTACTACAAAGTGTCCCCAGCACTTCAGAGAGCGCTGGACCGCAGGTGTGCCCGGGAACCCCTGGGCACGCACAGAGCTTACCGTTCCCTGCTCCCCATCTAGCAAAATGGACGTACGTACACAGGTCCATCTTAACATGGAATTCATTGAAAAACCCAGTATATTTTTCAACAAGAAAATATTTTTATTGCTTTATATTTTATTACATTATCATGTGATAAATCCACCTTTTTACATAAATATGTTTTTCCAAAGCAGAATAAGGAAAATTATTCTATATGAATTATGACAGTATGTCATACCAGTAGACATAAAGTATCTAAGCCTCTTCAGAACATTTACTGTTCTTTTACATCTTGTGTATAAATACCAAATAATTAAATGTAAACTCATTTAAAAACAAACCATCCAACCAACCCCAACATTATCTTGTTAGAAACCAAAACAATCTCGGCATGAAACCCCACAATTTCATGGAAATTATTAAACTGTGATAAGTATTGAATAGAGTGAGAATTCAGGAGCAAGCTGTCTGTAATTTCATTGTGCAGTATCTTGTGCAAAAAGACTCTAGGCATTCTAGAGTAAATGCTAGTAAGTTATAGTGGGGAAAAAAGATTTAGCAAAACATTCTGAGCCCAAGGCTCATTTAGGCAGCTGAGGCAGCAGATTGAGCATGGCAGCTCAGGACTGCGCTTGCTTCAACTGGTTTTTATTCCTGTGTAACCCAGCAATAAAATGCTAAGTGCCAGACAGCACTCAGACTTAGCGACCTTGTTACTCCTAACGGAAGGGTTACCTGCTATCATCAGTGCTACCCATTCAAACCTTGGTGTATCAGACTACCTGCAGACATTTGCACAACGGTCACCACAAAGGACCCATCTTCTTGGTGCATATTAATGCTGTTTATAAGAACTTCATGGCAAATAGATTTTGGAGAGAAGGAGCTTGCACAAAGATGGGGCTACTCAAATTGTGAGAACTGCAGCAAGGTTGCTGAGAGGTGCCCATCAAAGCCTATCCTGTCTTATCAAACAGATTCAGACACTTTAGCTCAGCCAATAAATACATACATAGGAATAGGCAATAATAAACATGAGGGGAGGGGACAGGAGAGTCTTAAAGGGATTGAACATAGAACAGCTGGTCTACAAACTCATGAGAACTAGAGAGCCGGGCTGTTATCTTCTTCTGGCATCCATTTCCTGCTGTCTTCTGGCAAACACGGGCAGCTTCGTTTGGAGATGTTTCTTCCCTCAGAGCTGGTTATGTGAACTGCAACAGGCAGAATTCAGATTATAAAGCCAGTCAGGAAATCTTGCCTTAAGTTTTCTTGCATGCCCCAGGCAATAACTCCCATAGGAGATGTGTCTTCTGGAAAAGATGCCTGATGATGATGGTGGACCACACTGGGCCGGTACTGTGGCTAGATCTGTGTTTAACTGGCTTTTGCTATGGATACTCCGCCTGACCCACAGGGTTTTCTCTTCCCAACAAAGAAGCCAGTTCTTGGGCAAGTTTGTGGCATAACTAAACGGATTTCCCCATAGAAATCAATGGCAGAAAGTGGCTTGTTATTCCTGTGACACCGCGCTGGTTTCAAACCCAGCCAAAAGCTAAGCTTGACCTCCAAAAGGGCTCGCATTAGCGTCGCTGCTGTGCGGCACACGTCCCCATCCCCGTACGGACAACAGTGACAGCCCCGGCGGGTACCTGTTGAGGATCCTGGTGACGATGAGCTTGACCCAGGGTGCGGAGGGGCTCAGGCAGACCGTCTGTCCCTGCTTCGTCGTGGCTCTGCGGGCCGAGAGAGGGGCTGAGGCCGGGGCCGGGGCCGGGGCCG
>NW_009606398.1:26949-27349 GCF_000690535.1 Cariama cristata | reverse complement strand
GCTCCCCCAGCTCCCATCATGGGGTCCGTTCACTGGAGAGATGTTGGATGAGAGCTTGCCAGTGAAGACTGAGGCAAAAAAACTGCTGAGCACTTCAGCTTTTTCCTCATCCGTTACTACCAGCTCCCCTGCCCTGCTCATGAGAGGGGGTACATATTCTTTAACTTTCCTCTTCTGATTGACATACCTATAGAAGCCCTTCTTGTTACTCTTTGCATCCCTTGCCAAGTTCAGCTCCAGCCATGCCTTGGCCTTCCTGACCCCATCTCTGCACAACTGGGCAGCCTCTCTATACTCCTCCCAGGCTACCTGTCCCTGCCTCCACTGTCTGTGCATTTCCTTCTTGGCCTTTAGTTTGACCAGCAGGTCTTGACTCAGCCATGGCGGCCCCCTGCCTTTT
>NW_009606398.1:382-26905 GCF_000690535.1 Cariama cristata | reverse complement strand
CTATAGAAGATTTCCTTGAAAATCTGCCAGCTCTGCTCTGCTCCCTTGTTCCTGAGGGCAGTTTCCCAGGGGAAATCACAATTTATCTCATCGAAATCGGGTGCAGAACTTCACCTGACTTCAGTGGGAACAAAGCAAAGGAACTGCTGAGACATTAAACACCTTTGCTAAACCCACGCCACATTTTACACAGGAGAAACAGGCGAAGGCAACAGGAATTCCTGAGCCCCTGTGGCACTCCTGGGCAGATCCACCCCCTGTCTTTTCTATATGAAATAAACACCTGAAGCGAGATCCTAAAAGCTGTGCCTGAAGATCTACCAGAAAAAGCACGAGAGGATCCAAGTAGCAACCCTACCTCCCCTTGCTTACCTCCTTTCAGAGGTCAAGTCCTGGGAGATGCTGGTTTGTTACCATTGCAGAAGGACAGGACGAAGGGCCATCTGTGTCAGATAACAGCATGCACACATGGTTGCTGTCCAGGTTTGTCCTTCCTCCCCATACCACCTTCTTATGCTAAACACCGTTGCACATACTGAATTGTCCCCAAAGCGTGCACACCGTAAAACTGCTAGGCTTTACCTCAAATCACAGGCATGTGACTGATCTGTGTGACTGCCTCCAAGGTCAAAAGGCACTAGGAAAGCATTTTTAAAGTCTTATTAATACATTTTAAGAGGTTAATTATGAGGTAAGTGTACTTCGACATGCAAGGGCTGTTCTTAGTGACAACTGCTCCACTGTTCACTGCTCTCATGCTGCATTTTACCTTTGGTATCCTCTACGATTCCTTAAGCTCCATTAAAAGAGTTTAATAAGCATTTATTACAGTTACCTAAGTCAAAAAGGACATTTTTAATGAGCCTTTAAGGAAAAAGCCCATGCTGTTTAAAAAAAAAGTACATATTCAAGGGGCTAACTGGTATGAAAAGAGGAGGAGACATTCTTGAAAAACTACGTGAAGTAACATAGGAGACAAAAGTTCTTACTTAAAAGAGTAACTGCAGTATAAAAATCTGATTGGTTAGTTTGTTTATATTAAGCTCATTCATGGATACTTAGTGCAAAAAATAATCTAGGAAAAGGATGGGTCTTCTTGAGACTGTTACTGCTTTGAAGACACAGACCAGTATGACTAAAACGAAGTGTTTCTGCAGAAAAACACTTATGCATATTCCCAGACATGGTTAGGATCTTAAATCAGTTAAATTAAGAAACCTAAATGACTAGGTTCACTATTTTTCACAAACTCGCCTGTTGTGCTAGGAAAATACTTTCTCATTTTTTTGTCTCTTCTTCTCTTGGGTCATATCAATATAACACTTAGATCTAAGAAAACGTCATCTGATATTCTCTGCCCCACTTCCAATACCTATCTTAGCAACACTGCCTTAGGAGAAGCAAGTAAGTCTAAGCCCAAAAAAGATAGGAGAAATCTCCTGCCTGTCCTTGAAGTGCTGATTCTTCCTGCCTGCCCAAGTGTTTTCATGCAGTCTGAAGCTGAAGCTGAGAGTGGTATGAAACAACTCATGGACTTTTTTCCTATATCCTTATTTTCCTCCTTGCTCATTTTACAATGTCCATCTGCTTTAGACTGCACACTTTGATGATAGTGTGTCTGCTTCAAAGCAAATACCACTTGGAACTGCAAGGGAAGCAAAAGTGACTGACTGAAACACAGCACTAGCTCCCAGTGAATGGGGTGGGAGACAGGAACGGCCTAAATCATTGTGTATCAGAAGAACATCCACAAGGACAGACTGCGATCTATATTCCTCAAAATGTCTCCCTTGCTTTGAAGGTCCTTTCAACAAGGCACAGGTAATCTAGGAGCCTCTGAAACTTCCATGCTTCAGTGCTGGTATGAAAGTAGTTTTTGTACATTATTTTATTACTTCTTCTGGCACACTAACATTCAAATCTTTTACCTGGAAGGAGGTGAGCTATCTTTTAATACACTTTTAAATCTTGCATAACACAGGGCACATACACGTCTCCTGACCAGGATGAAGCAAGAAGCTCAGTTCCAACTTGTAGCAGCTGATACGCAGATGCTTGTGAATATCTCCTTCCTCTAGGATAATGAGATAATGGAAGCATTTGCTCCCTGATTTTTTATGCAGTGATTTTCAATGGAAAAGAGCTTTTGTAAATCTGTAAAAGAACCACAGTCTTGAAATGCAAAAAGGTGCGCTCTGTGCTGAGAACAAAGGCTGAAATGAAAGGCTGGCTATGCTCTGGCTGCCTTGCCTGAAAGTTCCCTGGAGAGGACTATCCTGTATGAATTAAAAGCCTGGTAATTTGGTTTGATAGGTCAGCATGGTTTTTTTGTGCTCTGTCTTAGCTTCTGCCAGAGTCAGATACACTGTAATAATAATAAAAAAAATTATATGGACAATGATAAAAGATCTTCAAAAGAAAGCTAAAGATGCTCATGAAGAAATTCCAGAAGATTAAAAGGTTTCATCCAGTCATCTGGACAGCCTTCTACCTCTCCTTCACTTGAGCCCTCTGACAGCAATTTAAAGTATTGTTACAGTTTCTAGTATTTCAGTGTCTGATTGGCAGCATCGTTCTTGCCTGTTTGATCTTCACAAGACATGGTAAGATGAACCTCACTAAGTGATACTCTGAATATGGCAAAATGATGTTTAACTCTGGTGTTACCCAAATTCAGCAAACCTCTTCTTGTTGAATGAGGCACTGCTAGAGGGTTGGCATCCTCCCAGAGCTCTCCAGTACACCACCATTCCTCATGTCTTCTGGAAAAGGTAGCCAAAAGAGACCCAGTGTACCATCCCCAATCTGCAAAAAGAACTGCTCCCACCAGCCCATCAGCTCTCATCTTAGAAGACCAAATTTGCTTGACAGAGGTCTCTAAGTGTATATGCCTTGATGTGTCTTGCACTACTTAAGCTATTATCTTACTATGAATCTTAGTCCTAGTAGTTCCTTTCATCTCTTCTAGACCCTGTTATCACTGTAACTTATTTTATGCTGTAACTTATTTTATGCTGCCTCTCACACATTGAACAATCCTCCAATGAAGTACAATAGCCAAAACACTCTTCACTTCAAAAGCGTCTGGAAATTTCCAGTGATTCCTGACACAATACTCCCTCACCCCACCAAAGCAATGAGCAACCAAAACTCACTTCTGCAATGGCCATTTGAAATAACAAGACACTTCACTGATGTTTCTGCCTGTCCTGCATGAATCTTTAGTGCTGGTAAACACAATGGCATGATGATAACATGTATTTTCCGATGTTCTGCCTGGGAGGCAGCTGCAATGTGCCTATGCACCATGCAAACATGCAAAATACAACCTTTAGCCTCAGTTGGCCCTGAACCGTCCTTACTTACAAGCCCAGAACAGTATGCAACATATAATGTGCACTCTGGCATGCAGAGGGAATGTGTATTTGCTCCTAAACAAAGGACATCTAAATTTTGGTGATGTGATGGACAGATTTCCAGTTATGTGGCAGGATATGATCCTCTTGTGATCAACACTAAGCTGCTCATCTTAATTAACTTGTCTCACCTCTTCTCATTGTACTCTTATCCCTGTCACATTTTGGATGCATATCTGGGCATATGAAAGACCACAAAAGCATCTCCTGTCACATAACTCAAAAGATCAAAGGGGCAGACATGCACACAGAACAGAGGGATGGGATCCCTGCATTTTTGTCATATGACTGGTGTGCTCTGAGCTGTGTGACAGGGAAAGGGTCTGTGGTCCCCTTGGATGG
Source organism: Cariama cristata (assembly GCF_000690535.1). Taxonomy (NCBI): domain Eukaryota; kingdom Metazoa; phylum Chordata; class Aves; order Cariamiformes; family Cariamidae; genus Cariama; species Cariama cristata. Next base: position 23,147 of record NW_009606398.1, on the reverse strand, counting down.
CAGGGTGCAAATTGCCAGAGCCATTCACCCAAGTGAAGGGGAGACGTTGGCTGTACAGTGCCATGAATGCCTCCAAAGGAGGCATCACACCCCACTCTTCCTTGAAAAACCTGTGCTTGGGGGCCAATCTTGCCCCCCCCCCCATGTGAATAAGAAACATTCAAGCTCTCCCTCTTCAATCCACTTGACTTGCTGTAAACCTTGTTTTTTGCAGAAAAGATCAGCTGTAGGTTAAGCAGACTATTCCAGCAACTGCTCTAACTGTTGATGGCATTTAGTCAACCCTCAATTCCTAAGAGAGTTAAGGGCCCTTTCAAAACTGCTCCACTCCCCTGGAATCAGGCAGCAGGAAAGCACCACTCTAGGTCTGCCAAAAACAGGTGTCATATTTGTTGAAAATAACTCAAAGGCAAAAGATCCATTAACAGTCTTGCACAAATCCAAGAGTTTTCTCCAACAGACTTGTAGAACCCTTCTGAAAAAAGATAATAAATAAAGCAACCCAACCCCACAGGCAATTAAGTCCTGCCTAAGGAGATATTTACATTTCTGCATTTTTTGAGATGTAAGAATAAGAGAATATTGAACAATTTAATGGACTTTAGAATTCATAGGTGTAAATCTAGTGTAATAATTAGGTCATAAATCCTGGGGACACAAGGACAGCAACTAAGAAAACATGTTGCACATAAAAAGTCCAAACTCACCTGCTACAACAAAGTGCAAGACGTTTTATCTTTAAGGTCACCTCAATGACAAGTTATTCTGTTCTATTTAGAAATATCCTGTTTGTTCCTAACCAGAAATAAAATCTTCTGCAAGATATATATGCTTTTAGTATGCCTTAAATCAGAGGAAATTCTTCATGTGCATCAGGACTACTTTAGGAACACTCAGAAATCAACAGTGTGTAGATGTCAGTGGTCTCTGTACAGCCAAGTTTAGCTCTCCAAAACCAAAGCGCGCAGTTCTCGAGAACACTAATAAGAGCTGAAAATGCTGTATGCAATAGCAGAATATGAGTCAGAAGCTGTAAAGGTAATACTATGGACTAAAATCAGGTTTATAATATTAAACATATGCAACCAAATGATTAGTGGAAAACCCAATGGCAAAACATTTTGTCTTGACCTATTTTTGTTCTCAAATGTATTTCAGGAACTCCTTCTGGCTGTATCTTTAAGTAAATTCAGAGACCTTACCCACATGCCACAGCTCTGGATTTCCTATTTCAAAGAACAATACAAAATATGCATGAGACGACTTGTGCTGAAAGTACCCCAACAGCAATTCCCACCTCTAAATGGTGCATAATACTGTATTTTAACAAAGCTTTCCCCCTGGATTGAGAAAGACAGAGGTAATGAGCAGGAGTTATCCAGGAAGTCTGTCTTATTGCCTCTCATAATGATAATATTTTGCTGCTAAGTTCTGCTCCATAAGCACACCAAAAATCACGAGTGCACGTTCACCTTTTACCGTATGTGACAAGTTGCCCTCAGTTCATGTATCCTTGGATCAGCAGCATGGTGTGATTTTATCTGTTTGAAGGACACTTGCAACTACAAGACAACTAGTATTTCACTAAAAGAATGCAAAGAAGGTTAAAAATACTTAATGTGCACCAGGTTAATTTGGAATTCTTCATGAAAAATTCAAGGTTTGCTTTCATTTCAGATTGTGGTCACTGGCTTTGCAGCATTTTTCCCTATTCTAGTCATGAGTCCCCCAAGAGGCTCCCCATGGTGTGCTGAAGTCTCTTGAGGTGCTGAAGGACATATATTGCTTAGTTATCTCAGGGCCCTCACATGTATTAGATGCCAAACTCGTCTCTTCTAAACCTGCTGTGCAAAGCCTGTGCATCACCTTTCTTGGGGTCTCCCATTGCATAGGGGGCTGTTTGGGGGTGGGGTGGGAATGACCATGCTGTGTCCCACTCGCTGCAAGTACTGAGAAACACCAGCAAGCTCATACATGGTGTGCCTGCAATTAAAAGAGGAGCCATCATGGTCAGTGACTTTTCTTGCTCAGGTCAGATTCTGCAGTAGATGATGTTGGATTAATTACAGCAATGCAGAATTACAGCAGCATGCCAAACTGACCAAATGTAAACTCTTTCTGCTGCAGCCTCTTCCATATCTGTGTGTTTCTGTAAACTCCAACCAAGCCATTAATGATAGAAGAGATAGGCTGATAAAAAAAAAACAAAAAACAAAACAAACAGTAACTCACATGGGATTTCCATCACAAAATATGTAGTGCTGTGCAAATATCTAAACACACTGAGATGAGAGCCTCTACCACTTGATCAGTAAGAACAGGCTAGCAGCTGGAACTGAAGGAAAATGAGGCATGACTCAGCAACTACTGATTTTCTCCCTCCATCAAATCTGTGTTCATTTAAGTTTTTTTAAGGACTGTCTGGCATTTTGGTGAAGAAGGAGGTATAGGAAATTAAGATTAATAAGACCACTAACAGCACATGGAAGAATCACAGTAGTGATAAATGGAAAGCAAAAACAGTCTTAGTATTCTCCAATCCATGAAAGGCACCTAGGTAACAGAGTTTTTAATTTCATTCTTGCTACTGAATTAAAAGTGGGGTACACAAAAAAAGATTTGTTTTCGCTTTTGCAGAACCTCATGAATCAGATTTTAGTTTTTCAAAATCAAAACTGAAGTATCTCTCATCTTGCTTCCTCCCTAACCAAAGTCCTGAAGCTGATGAGGTTCAGACAGATGTAACTTAATTTTACTTACTTCACTATCAAAGTAACTTACAAATTATTTAAGACTTGCAAAGATTAAGCGATTGGGATGCTGCTATAGAAGAAAGTCAGGTTGCAAATCACTGTCTGTCTTAATTTTGCCAGAGTCCCTGAGAAAAAGGGCATCTGAGAGAAGTATTTCTGGATTTATTTAATCTGTAACTAGTAAAATAAAAATGTTCCAGAAAACATGCATTTTCTAAGTCCTAACCTTTAGCAAGCTGTGCAGGAAGAGAGCAAACTTTTGTGTTTGTACAATACAAACTACATTTCTTTGAGCCTAACGAAAACATAATTTCCTCTGACAGGTTTTATCTTGCATTTTCCCATATATGTAAGCTGATTTTTTCCCTTTTATCTAATCAAACAAAATTATTGTTTTTTTAAGCTTAGAATAGGCCTTCTTCTGGGAATTGGAGCTGAACAATGTAAGTGGTACACAGCACCATAAGGGCACATGGTAATAACAACAAAATATTCAGAGAGATGCAACAGGTGATATTCTGGCTGCAGTGGAGTTGACGAGGTATCTGCCATTAATTGAACCAGAGTGAGGGCTTTATCCAGTGTTTCTGCAGGTCTCCAGAGTGGTGCAGCAGGTCACAGACATAAGAGCTGGTGAGTAGGGAAGCTGGGCAGGTTCCTCCAGCTCTGGGCTCAGCTGTTTCTTGACTCTTCAAAACTTAAGTGATGACATTTTTAGGGGGAGGAGAGAAAAAAAACCCTGATGCAGTATTTTGCTTTCTAAGCACTCATTCCTGAAGTTCCCACTCTGAACTTCACACAGACACGTAAGTCCAGGGGACAAGAACAACAGGCTTAGGCTTGGCACAGGTTTGCATTTAGTTTGGGACTGAAAAGATAAGCTAGCGCTTAAGTTCTCCCAAATAACAAAGATCATTAGCTTTAATTTTATTTTCTTCTCTCATCAACGGCTACATCTACCATCCTTGCTATATATAGTTGCCTTTATCTTCTCTCATAAAAGGCACATCAAGATGGAGAAGGGCCTCTCTCAATCTCAGACATTTTTAGAGCAGGACTGCGCTATCTTCATGCCTTGCTGATAATCCTCAAATCTATTTCTTGCAGCGCTGTTAATGGAACAGCATCCTATTTCTATAAGGGCAGCTTTCAACAAAAGCAGGATCTGCCCTCTGGGATTCATATGCTCTCGCTTTAATTAAAAAGAAATCCCATTAAAACTTGCCACTGCCACAAGTGAATCAAATTAATAAAAAAAAAAAAAATTAGAAGATGGAAACAAAACTGTTTTCAGGAGGCAACAACTATAGCTTAAATCTGTACACTTTTAAAAGCACAAATTAAAACTTATGACTTGGAAGTATTTTCCTAAGGCCTGAGGAAATCCACTGAAGTGCCGTAACAGTGAGTAACACTATGCCCACTAAATCTACCCCAGGGAAAGGAATGCTGCTTATTTTTAGGTCCAATTCACTCAAAACTGCACACATGCTAATGATGGTCATAAAAATTTTATTTCAGTTGCAGAAACTGTTTAAATATTTACTTCCTTAACAAAAAAAAAAAAAAAAAAAAAGAACAAACCCAAAAGCAGAATAAAATTGCTCTACTTACAAATGAAATTACATTTGGGACATCTTTGTTTTAAAGCTTTCAATAACTGAGGCAGGATGTGTTTACTTTTAATTTCCTACTATTAAGGAATATGGATTTGACCTACTCCTGCAGATGAACTTTGAAAGGGTGTGCAATTAAACTAGGTGAATGATGGCAGAAGATTAGACACAAACTAAGTTCCCACTGGCCCTGCTGATTGCTTGGTCCTTCACCTGTGGCTGAAGAGCCAAAGAGATTGCAGAGAGAAGGAAAACAAAAGGACTGATGGCCAGGCTCTGCTTCAGCAGCTCTGTGTGACTGCATGGCTGGTAGTTGCACGAGACTGGGGATGGAAGCATTGCAATAGCCATAAAACAGCAGTTTTGAAAGAGTATCTGATGGTCAGGTCTCAGCGAGGCTGGTGTGCGAGATGTTTGGGTAAGCAAGAGAAAGAAGTCCTCCTGGGGTCAAGGCAAAATGGAAAACCCAGACGTGTCCCTGGGGAGGAAGGCTCACTTCCCCCTCAGCCCACCCCACCCCAGCCCCAGCAGCCATGAAGGATGTTGGAGAAGGTTCATAGGGTTCCCACTGGAGCACAGCCCAGTTTGAGGTCACGACAGGCTGGGAAAAGGCTTTCTCTCAGATCCAAGAGACGGATGTGGGCACAGGGCTTTGACACCTTGGCCACTGGTTCCTTGCCTGTTCCTCCAGTTGCAATGCTGGCTGTACCATGACAGCTGCTCTCTTGGTGCAGGACAAGATATTAACCTAATTAAGCAATGCCTTGACAGCCATATCTTCAGTGCAGAACACAATATTACCTTAATTAAGCAATAGCAATAAATTACTAAACCAGATGAAAGCTCTGACAGCAGTCCAAGCTCTGTTGCATTATCAAGCAGCTGAATAAGCTCTCCCCTAACTTTTGTTGTGGAGGAGAGAGGGGCGAGGGCTGTGTGAGTAACCTCTTCCTTTGCATTACTGGAAGCCGATGCTTGGAGCGGGAAGATGTTGTTTGCACTGTGGCAGAGACGAAAACCCCTGGTTGTGGTTTCTGAGCTGTTTCCAGACTTTGTCAGCTCAAATGTCAACCCTCATTTATGTTTCCATATCCCTCTTGAAACTTTTACACACCATGACCATGGCTTCATCTCTCCCTGCTCTGCTCAGGTGGCCAAAGTATTGCCAACCAGTCCTATTTCCAAACTTTGTTGGCCTTTTCCAGTGAGTAAAAAGCCACCATGGGAGTACTTGCATTGCCATAACCCAACCATCCCTTTTCCAGATGTTAAGCTTCCTCCCAGACACTCCTCTCTGGATAGTGGTCTATGATCAGCTATCTGTCATGGCCATTTCCAGGTTCACCTATGCTTCTCATACATGCTCTTTGTGTTAGACTTCCCTGCAGGCAGAGCAGATGAGTTCCAGGGTAAAATCGAGAATTGCAGACACCATCCTTAAAAAGATAAGTACATACAAGGGGATTAAAAACTTCCATACCATGCAGTATATATGTGGGGACTGATTTGGTAACACGGTAGAAGAAAAAAGCCAAGTAGGGGAGGGTGCTACCTCCAGTTTTTGTCTTGGCTAAATATGCAGTGCTCTTCAGATTAGCCAGCTGTCTTAAGGTCTCCAAACTTTATGACAGTCTTATCTGAAAGTTTGTCCAGCTGTTCTTATCTTCAGATGGAAACCTTATTTCCACCTCTCTTTTCCAAAACCTATGTAAACTACTGTTCCTTAACACACCACTGAAAATAAGTAAATGCTGCCCATAAGCTGCAGTACCAAACCATTGTGGGAAGAAGCAGGCTGCACACCTCTCACTCCGCCTCTCCTACTCCCATCCATGCACTCTGAAACCTCCCACATTTTAGGAAAGTTCCCACCCACTTGGAAGAAAAACCATAAAATATGGACTGACTGTTCTCACCTTCCTCAGCATGTCTGATTTTGCATCCTTATTCCTGAAAGTATTCGTGGTCAAAACCTGACCATGACACCAGCATATACAGCATTTGTCAGAATCCCTCTTACCTTGAGAGCTCTGTTCTCAAGGTGAAACAGACTTGCATGTGGCTCCCTTATGGGGTAAAGAGGATAAAAACCAGAATTCTAGCAGGACAGTGGTTTTCCATGTGGATGATCACTGTTGCAGCAGCATTCATGACAAAATAGGATGGTTATGTTAGATGTGCTCTTTTCAGTGCCTCCCTGACAGGGCTGCTCATCAGATTTGGGTAGTGGGGCTGGATGCTGGCTGGGGTCACGGCAGCAGAACTGTTAGCAAACTTTGACCTGTATGATCTTTATTAAACAGCAGAAGATCCTGTCTACTCCACAAGAAACAGAGAATGCTTGAAGGGCGAAGAGGTGTGCCTGTAAAATTACAAAAGTTTTACAGAGCAACAGAAAAGATTCCTATTGGTTCCTAGAGCACTGTCTCCATTTATGGCACACCATGGCACCTTCCTTTCTGACCTTGCATAAAGGCAGCATTAGAGAGGGAGAGAGGAAAGCAGAGGGAGTCTGTTCATGCTTGCCAGAAGGCAGAATCAGAGTCCTATGAACGACAAAAGAAATATGTTATTAACACTCATTAATGGATTAGGAGACATACATGATCATTTTTGTAGAGAATGTGGATTATGGACCATCTGTTGATCTGTTTCACCCTGGGTAGCACATGTAAGCATTTCTGATAGGCATAAGGCTGGGCAGCATGCTCAGGCTGCATTCCTTGACTGCCTTGCTCTCTACGGAAATGCAGCTCATCTGGGGTGTATGACATTCCCTCCTATCCCCTGCAAGCCATTTTTCATTGCTACCAGCTATCCCTTGACTGCTTGAAATGACAAAAGGTGCTTGGGGAAGAAGATGTGAACTTTAATCCTAAGGATTAAAACCTGGCAGTGTTGGACCTGAGGGATAAGTTTTAAATGTGCACAGAAGTGTAAGGAAGCATGGCCTCAGTCAGGATGTTATTTTCTGCCTTCTGCAGATGAAGAATCAACAATTGCAAAGCACATCTTGAGAAAAGTTGGCTGTTAACGACTCATTGCTCTCTTTCAAAATGTTGACTTTAGTAAGAGTTTCTGTCCTGCTAATGTCTTTCTCTTAGACCTTCTTCCTTCTGTCACCCACTTGGTCAAGTCTACCCCTACACTGATGTTTCAGTGATGTTCTAATTTTAAGCAGTGTGTACAGGTGAGTTACTTCAGGCAGCTTGCCAAAGTCATGCTAATTAGTTGGCTGAGTAAGGAGTATGTTAGCTTTATAGCAGCACTTACAGACTTAAGTAGTATCAACAACAAAAATGCTGCCACATGAAGCTGGAGGGTGTACACGATAAGAAATCAGTGTGTAAAAACGAGCAACCCAAGATAATTCACTGATGAGATAGACTACAAGTTAATGGTGACCAGACCAAATCAAGGTTTTATTACAAATGGATTCTGACTAAGATACTCTTTATCAACTGAACTAGGGAGAATAATTTGAAATTCAAGTTAGCACAAACTCAGATCTGATTTCAAGGAGCATTTCCACATGGAAAAAATGTGAAGAATGGCTGGCAAGTAATGGATGTATCCAGGGCTAGTAAGATTCTGAGCTGGAAAATGTATGCATGACAATGGTGACATTTCCAAACTGCAAAGGATTAAATCTAATTGGATTTGAAGTTGTTGATAGAAAGCCTTAAGTTTCAAGGCAAATGAAACCATATTTGAGTAGAATTCTCTCCATCACCGCATTATTTCCCTAACCGAGACAACCACCAAAGCTACATGTTTATGAGCCTTTACTGATTCAAACTTGTGTCGTTCACTGCTGTACCCCTGGGATTTTCAATCATTTTTGTGCAGTGCTGTCCCACATATTTTCCATTTAAATTCTGTTGACAGATGTCAACCTTTAAGATGTTTTTTTCACCTGCACATTCAATACTGTCCCAGTTATGCATCACTAGGGAAATTTCAAAAATTTTCCAGTAAGCTGTCTTAATTGACTAAAAAACGGTAAGGGTCATATGACACAACATTTTCTCCTGGCTTTAGATTCTTCCTATAAACTTGATCAGCCTTATTTTCTGATCTAGAGCACTGACAGATTGATCAAAAGCAGCAATGGAGTGGCCCTAATCAGATTTTAGACCAGGCCACCTTACTCTCTCTCTCTCTGCAGACTCAAAACGGCCGGCCACCCCCCCCTTCTCCCCCTCCCCCCCCCCCCCCCCCCCTTAATTTCAGCTTCTTATCTTAAATCAGTCATGCCATCTGTAGGGGAATGGCAATTAAATCCACATCTACCTGAAACAGACAAAATTTTTTGCTGGTTTCATTGTTCATCACAGCCTCCACTGAGTGGCAAGATTGCTGGGAACCCTTCCAGGGAAGGACACACCATGGGAACAGTTTGTTAGGCAACTCTTTCCTTAGTAAGAAACAGGCTTTAAAGAATACGTTGAAATAGGTATTAAATTAAGGAAGCTATAAACACTGCTAACCAAATGTGTGGCATACACATCCCTTTCCAATTACATGAGTGTTCTGAAGTCCCAGCAAAATGGTGCACTACGCACACATGCTTTCAAATCAAAATACTCATCTGTACCTCCCCAATTAAAAAAAACAGTCAGTACTGAACATCAGGCACACAAGTATAAACAGCTGTATGAAAAGAGATGCATCGACATGGAGACCCCTTTACAAATCTGCTTCATGTGGTCAGCTTTACGAAGATGATGAGTTGACACAGAAGTCAAATGTTTGAGAAGGAGCCAGAAGTCACTCAAATTTTGGGACAACTGGCCACTAGCAAGATAATAAAGGGGAAACTTACTTTGAAATTAAGAAACCCTGTATCCTCCTCCTGCAGAATCCCTTGAAAATTGCCCTGGCTAAATCTTCTCTGAGTCTGATTCAGCCTCAAGATGCCCATGCTTCAGTACTTCGTCTAATTTAGTCAACCTATTGGTACATGCAAATAAGGTAACTAAAATACACCAATTTGAGAATACAACATATCTAAAAGGCTAACTTTTGTTTGTTTTTACTTGCATATGTTCGTATTTTTGCAGGATATAGGTGATGTTCTACAACTTCTATACTAAAACCAACGCTTGAACTTAATGTCCATATTCCTTTAAACTCCTCATCAACAGATCAAAATATCTGGTAGACAACAGACATGCTTTAGGAAAGCTGCAAAAACCAAGTACAAGGTCTTGTTAAGTCATTGTTATCCATGTTCCTCTAGACAGACTACTGCAGATTTGAAAGCTTGCCCTACCACAACTCCACTGAAATGAGGTAGAACCATGAACTCCCATTCTGCTTCAATTATCCCCTCATACAGCGACTGAGCCATGGTCCAAACTAACAAATCAAAGGGGCTTTGGATGAGCCCACACTACCTGCTTATATCATCCTTGCATCTTTCGTCATAAGCTAAAAATCAGTGAGCAGGCAGCTGACTACCGTCCTATGAGTCACTGCAGTTGTGGCACACCATATTCTCACTGCCTCCCCACCCATGTCAACTGGGGTTGCATGATTCAAGCTAGCAATTAAGAGTGCAAAACAATTATTCTTCCTGACATCATCCCTACCTCAGACCGTGAGAGCTTCCTTTTGTCCTGCCTCTGCCTCACTGTTTCCTCCAACCACTTCCCAGCCTTCATCTTATGACAGTTTCAGGGTGACGCCACACAAGTCCAGAACCACCAAAAACGCTACATGTTTTAAACTATTAGTATTTGTTCCACCTTTGACCAAGGAATACCCAGTTCTAGCAATGCAAAGGTCTAGATAAGCAATAAGCAATATGCCTGATCCTGCCCTGCTGCAATGGAAAAAAAGTTGGCAACCTTTGAAGGCTCCTAACTTCTGTAGCCGGCCGAACCTGCAGAGAGGATACAGTTATGACTTCTGAAAGTATGGCCAGAAACAGTGAGAGTTCACAGAGGAGGCCGAAATTAAGCACCTACCCCACATTTTACATCCTCCTCTTCATCTGTGGTAGAGGAGCTGACTTGCTACTCAGAGTCAAACCAAGACTTGTAGAAACTTCAGCCTGTCAATTACAACCATTAAAAAACGTTTTAGGTTTGAATTTTAGTGGAATTAGTATGCAAAGAGACAAGATGATTTTGCTTTTTGCTGGGACTTGGCAGCCCTGTGGAGTCTATCGGTAGCAATGCTGTCTGCTGAGCAACAAGCTGTATCTGCTTTCTTTATTCTCTATTTTGTGTACTTAAGATTTTGGGACAGAAACTGTATCTTATAAAGGGTTTATACAATTACTTAAATCCAATTTCCAATCTTAATTAGGGATGCAATAATGAACTATTAATAATATTCAGAGCAGCATTAATCTACCCCTGCTATTTCACTTGAGTGGTAACAGGAACTAGACCATCAGGGAAATAAATTAAAGACAATTTGAGTTTTGAGAGAAATGTCGGAACAAGAGCTTGGGATCTGCATTCCTTTTTCTGTGGGAAATCCTGCGAGTACCAAGGAAAACAGGAAAAGGTGGGATGATGGGCCTACTCACAGTCTGACAAAGTAAAATAAATGCAGAGGACATCACAGGATTCTGATGCTGTTGCTGAGCCTGTGCTTCAATAAAAGCAACTTCAACACAAACTACAAAAGGCTCATGTCAAACCCGAGTTTAGGCACCTTGCCTGATAAATACAGAATATACCCCACCCTGCTACCACCCTTAAAGAGCATTTTCCCATTCACTTGATAGGAGTCAGGCTGGACCAGGAATGAACTTCCTGCACCAGATGTCAGACACAAGTGATGCTTTACTTGTTTAAGAAGCCTCTAATAAAAAGCCAAAAATGCTAAATATGTAATTGCTACTGACTGACAAAACCAAGTTGTAGTCATACTCCTCAGAAAAAACCATGACTGTACTCTGTGTAGCTTCACTGTTTTGCCAGAACAAATTCACTTATCTGCTGGAATAGTTATCAAACTGCTTCATAAAGAGCATCGTAAAAAAGATTTCATTCCTAATAACTATAAAATTAGCCAGAGGAATCTCTGAATCTTCAGAAGGCCATGTCTTTTGTGGAAATTAACTGAATGGACTATGCTTTAAATTAAAAACAAGCAAAGAATTGATTTTTTCAGTTCTGAGTGGAATTGCTGAAACCTTTGGAGTGACAGTTGTATCCTTAAAAGTCTAAAATCACATGATAATATTCTGAGAAAAACTAAAGCCTTGCTACTTTTCCCCCCTCAGCAATATCACTTTAGAGCTCAACAGCACAAGGGTGGAGGAGGAAATTCCTTTATTCTCACCTTCCAAAAAAAAAAAAAAGTTCCTTTTCAACAAGTTTTAGTACAATGAGTTTGTCATCAATTGTTTGCAGGAAACATCTCATATTTTTTCCTTCTATGCAATGAGTTTGATCCCAGCAGGTTGACTTCATTTTATAAAGGAAAAAAGAAAGCCACATACATGTGAAAGGCAAAGGAGAGGCAAAAGCCACAGCCACGTAAGAAATCAGAAATCCCACTGACCTCAGTAAAAGTGCTCACAGAATATCAGGCAATGTATAAACACAAGACCAGAGCAATTTGGATTTAAAAGTGAGAAAAGGCCTATCTGACTTCACCAAATAACATTAAAAAAAGCAGTGAGTAGCAAGAGTTTATTCCATTCTGACAGAGTGCCAAATTTATCACCACAAGGAAGAAGAAAATAACAGCACATAGGCAGCATTCACACTATGAGCATGGACTAACAGGGATTCCTAAATATCTTTTAAATTTTGGTTATTAAAAGCTGCTGTGAATAAATTGTTTGGCTTGCAGCAACAATACTGCAACATGCAAAAACAAGAATTTAAGAACAAAAATTAAATCTTTACTCTTACTAATTTCCTTTAAGATCTCTCTAATGAAACACTATTTCTGATGCAGCTTTCTGATGCTGCTTCTCTTGGTAAATTTACTAATAGTGAAAAAGCCAACTGCTGCTCTTGCTTGGAAAGATCTGCTCTTTCTTTGAAATAATCAATGGTCATGCAGTAGCTCACAGCTGTTTAGAGAAAGTAACACTTTAGAAAGAAACAGAAAGGCATGGATGAATTGTGCTGTTTGGCTGTTTGCATTGACCCCTGAAGAAGCTGGTGTCTGATGAGAGCTTGAGGCTTTCCTCCCCAAAACCAGGGCACTGCTCCTGATCTACCCTTTGTAAGAGTAGCAGCACTGTGGGGAGAGACCAGGAGTAAGGTCAAGACTTCAAGGTCTCCTCCTGACTTCATGTTCAGGATGAGTGCTATGCATGCCATGTGTACATATCTGATGCTGAAAATACAGATACAGGATCTATCAGCAAAGTGAAAAGATTTGCCTGGTAATTGCATTCCAGGAAGGCTTTTGTAAATGTAGGCAATATCTCAGGAGAAAAAATGTAATTCAGCCAAGCTGGTCTAAGGTAATCAGACAGTGACCAGAGCTGGGAAGAGTTTAGGGTATGTAGCCTTTACTCTTGTTTAGGACCTTGACACTCAGTGCCAGTAAACACTTCAAAGAGAAACTCATAAAACACTGAAAGAAGAGAAGTTTTGAGGTGACTACAAGACAAGAAATAGGTTAAAGGTGGAGGGAGGGGACAAGTTGCCCTGCAGAACAAAAGACTGGGTATGTTGGCATTCGGGAAGGAAAGGGGAAACAGTGCAAAGGCAACACAGACTGGAAAATACACTGATGCAAGAGCTGCTTGCTCCTGCTGAGCAAGCATATGAGCCAATGCCATTGCCCTGGCCAAGCTGACTCCCCTGATCAGTCCCCTGAGCAATTCCCCTATCTCTGCACCTCCTTCCCATCAAAGACTTCAGAAGAATCATGGAATCATAGAATGGTTTGGTTGGAAAAGACCTTAAAGACCCCCTAGTTCCAACCCCTTTGCCATGGGCAGGGACACGTCCGACCAGACCAGGTTGCTCAAAGCCCCATCCAACCTGGCCTTGAACACTTCCAGGGATGGGGCATCCACAGCTTCTCTGGCGAACCTGTTCCAGTGCCTCACCACCCTCACAGGGAAGAATTTCTTCCTAATATCTAATCTAAATCTTCTCTCTTCTAGTTTAAAGCCATGGCCCCTTGACCTATCACTCCCTGCCCTTGTAAAAAGGCCCTTCCCAGCTTTCTTGTCAGCCCCTGTAGGTACTGCAAGGCTACTTTATGTAGGACCCCACCCTGCAACTCCAAGGACAATTTTTTTTGTTGTTATCGTTGTAACAGCCAAACCAAAGAAACTCTGGCAACACTGTCACAGACTGCAGGAAATACTGAGAGAGACTAATAACATATTTCTCTGTCCATCTGTGTTTCTTAGCAGAGAGGAAAATCATTAGATCTTCTCTTGCCAAACCATTCCCATTGGCATTACTGACAGCTTGGGTCTTGGGTTCGAATGATTTGGTGTTTTGGAAGAGAGGTGGCTTTTAGCAGAGCTTTTCAGAGAAGGGTATAAACCTCAGCATTTGAACAACAAGAACAACAAAGGCTCCAGAGAAGTCATTCTTTCAGACTCTTCTGATCTTTACAATGCACTCTAAATCTAAATGTTTTTGTTAGTTTTTAACTCTTCAGCCCAGGAAGCATTCTGAAATTTTCAAGATTTAAAAAAAATAATATTACAGTTAACAAGCTAAAACTTGTTATCAGTGAAGCTGCTCTTTAGTTAAATAAGAAAGGACTTTACTCATTCCTTAGAGCTTCTAGTAAGCTGAAGAAGAGAAGAATATGTTTTTAGTCTCCTTATGAGACTTATTTTCCATGGAGAAAGTTACATCAACTATAGTAAGCTCCGTATCAATCCAAGTAAATCTGAATTTACTGGAAAAAGTAAACTTCGAATACTGTTCTGCAGCATGAATTATTACTCTCTGCTGTTTTGCAGCTCACTGATGTGCAGCAAGAGAACACAGGCACAAAATCTGTTTCACCGACCTAAAGCTAACCTTATCGCTCAGCATCTAGTCCCAAACATGAAATGCAACAGAGCAGTAGGTGCCTGTTTCCATACTGCTCAGCTACTTAAAATACTCAAGGTCCTTACTAGGAGGACCCTGAGAAATTTTGTCAGCATGATCCTCCACAATGGATTTTCTCTGGTGCTGGAGCCCACCACCACGTTCTCAAGGAATGAAACCATAAAGTCACTACAAAATCCTGGCATCATGCCTAGCAAAGTGAAGTCCTCCTGCCATGAAAATGGGTGACCTTTTCTTAAAAAAATTCAGGTATCATATTTCAAACTCACATTTGCCACTGTAAGAACTGCAACCTCTGCAGTGTCTCCTTTTTTATTTCTCCTTCTCCCTTCTGTCTCCCAAGGAAATTAAAGTATTCATTAGATCCACCAGCTAGAAAGAAGATTTAAATGGCACGATGCATTTCCCAACACAGCTGGACTCTCACAGATGGCTAATGCCAGTGGGATCTTGGACAACGGACACACGTACGTGCAAACCTTTTAACTATAGTCCCATCCATAACATACAGCTGTCCTGCTGTGCATTGCAGTTACATTCCTACTAAACTCACAGGTCCTCCCGACCTAAGAAAGCATAGCTGAAAGAGCTGGCAGAGCACCCGCAGAGGTAACTCGGCATTTTGGTGTCCAGATGTTTACTGCTCAGTCCCCCAGTATGGACCAGCAGCTGCACTTGTTTCTGGAGGACAGAAACCCTGTAAAAGAACGTGTGAGCAGAGACCTCTGGTCTGATGTTTCATGCCTTTTCTGCAGAAGTGTAAGTGTCTGCAATGAGTAAAGTACTGAAGAATCAATCCCTCCCACAAAACTGAGGGGGGCACAACCTGAGCCTGACCCTGCCGTCCTCCAGAGACCATGCACCATAGCATTGAGTGCTGTCCATGTGTCACAAGGCTAATGTGAAGGCAAAGGTGGCATATGTTACATCAGTGGAAATGCTTTAGTCTTCAATTATCTCGGATTCTCTGCATCTGCAAATAAATACTTCTGGCTGATGCGACTTGGCCAGAGCTTTAAATGCCGTCTGGCTATCAACTTAATGAACACTGGCATAAGTAACTTCCTCTCACTCTCCTTCTTCCACACACACCACTATGTTTAATAGAAACTGAGTTGTTGATGTGACAAGACTTTTTTACTTTTTGTTTGTTTGGGTTTTTTTTTGCCTCTGGGTTGCTTACCAGTGCCTAACATGACAACAGACATACCCACTGTAACATCTCCACCTGCAGGATCTCAGTTTTATTTTCCATTCTGCAGAAACATGTCTCACAGGCATGGAAAGATGAATGCTTAAAAAATACCATACACATGCTCCTCTGCCCCAACCGATCTACATCCCAGGCAGCTGGTGATCAGTTGGCAATATCCGCTTGGGCTATCTTGGAAAGTCCCTTTTTTGACAGTTCACACTGCTGAGAACATAGGGTCTTGCCTTGATTTCCCTCAGAAAGCTTGCAATAATCCAGAGTCTTACAGCACGCAAGAGAACAGTCCTATCATCCTTTTCTTCCAGAAAGAAAACAGGTTTCCAGCAGGAGATGATTTAATACAAACCCTATCCAGCTCTTCACAGAGAAGTCATGTCCTTTACCCAGGCCAGCAGGATACACTGACTTGCCAGAGTCAACAAGAACAGTAGGCAAGACATGCCCGAGAGCTGAACTTCTGGGTTTCCCACATATCCCACAAGAAGCAGAGAAGAACAAAGAAATTTTACTGTCAAATCGTTGCTGCTCTACAGATGAAAGCCCTAAATTATGGAGAGGTCTGGGGAATGAATAAGAGGCAGAACAGCCTAAAAACATTTTATTCAGAGCAGAAGGCATCTGATGACATCTGACAAAAAGACATGAGCAAGAAACCCCCCTACAAGAAACATTAATTCTATCACAGGCTCTTCTTTTCAGCACAGCTGATTATGAAAGACTGGTTTATGTACCAGTCAATCCCAGTTTGTCTCAATAGCCAAACACTACTTGGGATCCAAGCATGACACTGACCACCATCATACCTTCACCCACCTCCAAGAAATCAGCAAACTCTCTGTGGAATAAAGTGCCACTCAAAGCTAAGCTCTGGAAAGTCCTGCTTATGTGCTAATAGTTTCACAAGCTGACTCTAGGACTTTCTAAATATGCCAGTAACTGTTGTCAGCTTTCCAGTGACAACTTCACATGTTAATTTTTTCCCCCAAGGCTGATCCTCCCAGAAATTTCAAAATTACCTGAGCTCCCCATTGCTATCTCTAAATTAATTAGATAGAAAAAGATTTTCAAGAAGTTTAAGGGCTTAAAATATATCCTGGTCAAAATGTCAACTGATTAAAGGTATTTTTAATTTAAAGTGAGAACTATTCCCTAGAAATCTTCGTCAATATACATTCTGATCCACTGTACCGTGCCACTTCTGTTCTCATTAACAAAGTTGATAAACACATTCTATACACCACGATGAGCATAAATCTGGGTCTTTCAGATCTATCACCCTAGATAACCAAACAAGCAACAGGATAAGGGTGTTGAGAATGCCCATCAAAAACATTGTTAAAAGGCGACATTTTCAGAAAGCGAATGGACACTTCTTCAGTCTATGCTGGCTCTTCTTTCAAAGCATTTCAGGTGTAGCAACCCAAATTCCCAAAAACTCCCCAAAAGTCTGGCTGCTGCTCTGCTTCCTCAGAGCTGCTGTTCACCAGGGATTCAGAGGGAACTCACATGGGCTCGAGAATCAGAGAGGAACAACAAGCTTGCATTGCCAAGAAGGTATGTGAAGGAAGCTAATATGTATCTGTTTGACATTTTGAAATTAAACAATGCCAGGAATTGAACCAGAAGAGTATAAGTGCAAGTACAAAAGTACTACAGGCAGCCCAAAGATAGCAATGGGAAGCATTGTGGAGACGGTGAGGATCAAATGGATGCAGGACAGACCCAGGCTCCTATCAAATGAAACAATAGCATCTAAAGCCAGCACAGGTTCTTCTGTGCTACTCTTTAGATCCAACTAAATGACCAAAATAGTTGGTTTGATGAAGCAATTTCAGTATATTCAGTATTTCCACTGCTTTCACAACCGAAAAATATAGAAATGCTGTAAATAGTTCTATGGTTGGACTTTATGATCTTAAGGGTCTTTTCCAACCTACATGATTCTATAATTCTAAGAAAATACTGAAAATATGCAGAGAAATGGAGAAGACTTAAAAGACTAAGACCACAACTTTGGCTGAATTTTTCTTTTTGATGATCGCATCCAGCAGCAGGAGCAAGGAACAATGAAGGACTGGATCAGTTTCACCACTCCACCGAGCTAGCCAAGCTGCATCAGAACAACGCTGCTGGGAACTTGCTCTGGTGTGTCCCTGCGCAGTCAAGGGCTGTGACCAGTCGAAATAATACAGTGTCGAGACCTGAACGCATTTGAACTCTTGTGGTTGCATTTCCTCCTCACACACCTGGACCTCCAGCCCTTCCTTGAGACTTTGGCGGGCCATAGTCTTCCTTTCCCTGGTGAGGACAAACTGTGCCAGTAAAATGCGTCTTGAAAACATAAGGACAGCTGCAACATCAAACCATGGCACAAACCACAATGGTCTGTTCACTTTGCATGTACTTTAACTGTTTTAAAATCAGGTTAAGTGATTCTGTGGGTTTATTGATAATAGTTCCCACACCAACCTGCAGGTTCTCAAGAGCACTATTAGCAAAAAACGTTTCTTGTGCTCACTCTTGGGGCAGGGCAGAAGCTAATGGGGAACTCTAAAATTGGAAATAAAATGACCTATTTACAAGGAAAGTTGATAGAGTAATATTTAAAGATTTGAGATTGGCTTCACATTGTCTTTCTTACAAAGCTACTGGAACGCTGTGATAAATTTCTAATAGCACAAAACTAGACAGACAAAAGGCTGTACAAAAACTGCTGGTTAAACCTCACCTACTTTAACAAAAATAGTCCTTTCTTCTTTACTTGTGCCAAAACTGCAACCTTTCTTAATAAATTTATACTGATTTAATTAGTTTGACAGTGGGGTTTGGTGCAGTATGCTAATATAGGTGTACATTTCAGCTGGTTCTTATTTCTGGTCTAATGTCTTCCTGAAGCCTGTCCAAGAAGAGTTATTGAAAAAAAGGGAACTTCTCAAAAGTTAAGTTTTTTCAAAGATGGGTGGATCTGCATTGTGTATTAGCAATCCTATTAGGGAATTACTCTCAACTGGCACTACTAAACTTGCCCCACATTTAATGAAACACAGAAATAGGGCATTCCAAGCATGTACACAGATGGAGCTCTGTTCTTCCCTGGAGTATTGGGAAAAAATGGCTGCTAATAAGCTCAAATCAAACAATGCTGGTGCCGCTGCCCCAAACAATGAGGTACAACATGTCCACTTGAATTCTTGGATTTACTTGATAAAAAAGCCAGCTGTGATGTCAAATGTCAGTCCCTGAGAAGAACTGTTAGGAAGGAAACTACATGTGTCCTCACATGCATTTGCATTTGCACCCAGGCCCAATCAACAGAACTGTCATACTTACTTCAGTGATTGAGGTAGTGGTGCTTGTGGGTTTGGTGGTTTTGTCTGGGTTTTTTTTTATCCTATTTAAGTCAGTACAATACTAAAGTGTTGCCAGTTTAAAGGTAATTTTGCAGTTATCGTGACGGGAGATAGTTTTTCTCACTACTTTAGTAAACTGGTAAACTTTAGCTACTGGAAAGGGAATAAATGACACAGATACAAGTCAACTTTTACTGGGAGTACTACACCCACTACACCGGAAAAAAGTTTTCCTGGTTAGTGCATACATTATACAAACAGATGTTGTATAAAGCAATACAAAAACATGTAGAAAAAAACTAGTAAAACATGGACAGCCCTTCCCTTCCAAAGTACCTACAGTGATGTGAATTTACAATTTACGCAGAGAAAGTTTTATGCTCTTTTTGCTTTTTATCACCAAGAAAATGGGAGAAGAGGGAAATTATGGTGCTCAGAGCCACAGAAGACATCAGTGGAATCAAGAGATTCTGGAAAAAAAATCCAGATCTTTCAAAGCATCCTTTTCCCCTGGATCATGATTCATCTCTTTAGTCAATTAGACAAAGCTGGAAAGAAAATTCTGAAATGAACAGGACATGCTTTCATGATTCAGAAGCACATACCGAAGTTTTCACAAGTGCTTATGCAGGTCTTTTAAAGTAATATTCCTAACCCTTCTAAAGATGTATATATGTTTTGAAGGGGATTTGCTGTATTTTACATGCATTATTGGTTTTCTCTGTTATTAATAAGGGATTAAAGAAATCATTCTCTCTGCTAACTTATCTAGGGAAAATTCCCGCTTTTGCAGTATATTGCATGTAAGTATCAGATCAAGTGATATAACACTCAAGTTTTGTTACATCTAAGTATTTTTACCACACTTCTGAAGAATTACTCTAAAAGCACAGTTCTGCTTTGTCCTGCAAAACCAGTATCTTACTGTCATCATATAAACAAAAAGTGAAACCCTGAGCTCTCATTAATTATAAACCTAAGTCAAAAGATCTCTTTTTTAAAATTAACGATGGCATGATTTACAGTTGTAACGGTTTACTGAAGATTTTTCATCACCAAAAATAAACCCATAATTTGTATTGCTAACCTAGAATTTTAATATGAAAAATGTGTCCTCTTTTTTTTTTTCATTTTGTCATAATACCAGAACAGCCAAGTATTGTGAATGTATTATCTGGGAGATAAGAAAAGGAATGACAAAGTCTAGATTTCTGTAGTATATAATTTTGAACAGTAGTTACAATGTGATTTTTTTATAAACTAGAATGAGTCTTCCAGTAGCAGCTGAAAATTACAGTTTCAACACACTGTGCTTGAGTGAAGATTGTAAAACAGCCCTGAAGGTCTTCCAATGTAGAGGAGAAAAAGGAAGAAACAAGAGTTCTCTTTTACAACTGGGAAACTTCTGCATTGAGGATGGAGACTTGTTTTTCAGGAAGGAGTGAGATAAGTTTGTGGTCTCCTAAAGTTACTGTCTGCAATGCATCAATTTTTACAACTTTGTACATGTTTCGGTACTGATTTACCATAATTCTCACTTGATCACAGAAAACTGTATTGGAAGGGCCCCGAGATGCCATCTTAGCCAACATCTAGATTCCTGCAGTCAACCTTTTTGGCTACAATAGGTTGGTTCCATTAGGCTATTTTAAAAAATCTTCCCAATCTGAGATATATTGGATGACTGATTACCTGGGAGCACCTTCCACACTTCTTGGACCACAGAGGTAGTTTGTTTTATCAACTCAAACCGGACATCTCATTTCCAGACGTCCGAGATGAAAACCAACTCTAATTGACCTACACCAGGATAGAGGAAGACTACAAGGTATGCTTCCTCATTGAGGACTAAACCACAGAATCATTCTCCAGGTGCCCCCCCATCAAGACGTAATGTGAAGTATATTCTTAGCAGCAGAAGAATCCCAGATAGGAGAGTTCATAGAGTGTGGACTTTGCTCAACTGCTTTTGTCTTGCCACGAGTAATTAGTATTTACCCTTCACAAGGATGAAACAGACTGATGTGGAATACTAATTTACCAGAACAATGCAACCCAGTCTCACAATTATTTAAGGAGAAATAACTTAAAATTTTGGAGATGCAGAAAGAAAAGAGTACCATTATGGCATATGGCTCAAAAAGAATTACATAAATTACAGATTAGCTGCATTTGCTGGCATTCATTCAGTGCTGCTGTTACATTGCATAATTAATTTTATAGAGATGTACTCTAGTGCTCTAGGTCAGTAGTCAATTAAAGAAGATCCCTCTACAGGACAAATGGACTTTTCCTCAATGAATTGTGAGTCCAGAATTTTGCTAGGGCACCTTCATTAACTTTTGGCATCAAAACAAATACAAAGAATCAGCCTAGAAATGGAAAGCAAGCAATGAAAAGTTGTATCAAAGTAACACAGAATTTAAAATGGACTTCAGGCAGCCAAACAATAGCGTGCATGTGAGAACCAAGATGTGCCCCTTCAGCACAGACTGCTAAGCCAGACAGCCGCTAAGGTTTTTTATTTTTTTAAAAGGGGGGTGAGAAGAGAGAATTTTGGCAGCTTGAACAACTCTGTTTACCCCACAACCACAAATGAACTAACCGCCAGTCAGTTGAAGTCAGAACTGCTTCAGAATCAGTACTGCTGCACGTTGATGAGAGAAAAATCACGCTGTGAATGGTAAAAATAGGGACAGTTCTAGATGTTGCATTATGTAGCTCTTCATGTCTTGCTATAAATGCAGTATCAATAGCGCTTGCTAAATCAGCAGGTGTTTCCAGTAGCAAAAGTGAGTTTTGCAGTTTAGACAAGACAAACCAGGCATGAATTAACTTATCCCATAATCAAAGTATACATCAAACTGCTCAGGATTCTGCTGGTTATACTTTTCAAGCTGTAAGCCATACGATCCTGTGTTCTTCACTTAGCCAAAACTCTGGGTGAAGTCAACAGGAGTTTTGAGTAATTTAAAAGGGCTGGGAAGTCATGTGCACCTCCCTTTGTATGGAAGCTGAACATCCACAGAGAAGGAAAATAACCCTCAGCTGCCACAAAAGCTACTTCTTACCAGCACTATTGTCAGACATCTAGAAATATGGTTTAATTCACTTAACAGCTCATCTGGTACCTGTATTCTTTGGAGAGGTGCTTGAAAACTAAGACAAAAAGAAACATATCAGTTATCTAAAGCCAATATCTGTATGTAACATTTAAATTTGTCCAAACTTACTTTGGCAGAGGCTATCAAAGGGCAGCAAATGGACTGGCATTCATATACAAAATGAAGATAAACTGAATAAAAAACACTCAGTACTGACTGGTCAGAAATACAATGAATACACTTAAATAAGCACAATTTCAGCTATAACTTCATCCTCTGCTGTGTGAAGGGGCATAAAAGCTATGATCTAAAAATATATTAAATAACTTGCACTTCTTAGGAAAAAGAAGTCATGTTCTACCACAGATCCTGATGTATATATACCTTGTTTGGGATCCTGATGCTGGCAAGACCAGAAAATATAATTCTGAAAGTGAAATAAATCCCTGTCAGATACGCAAAACCTCTGCAAAACACTTACACAGCATGAATACAAATTGACATACCAGAGCTATGAGACAATGCTAGAATCAGAGAATATCATTACAATGTTAAACTGTTAATCACAACTCAAAATAAAACAGTAGGTTTATCTCATTGGTAAAATCACAACTGGGGGATCTCCTCTCTGTCTTCTAACATGAGGCTGGTACTTATTGCCCCAGTATACATCTTCTGGGAGCTGACAGGAGATTCATCTTCAGATAAAAAACAAACTCCAG
>NW_009606398.1:0-351 GCF_000690535.1 Cariama cristata | reverse complement strand
CCGCTCTTCATGGCTAATGATTAATGTTATCAGGAACTCAAACACTGATATCCACAGTAGCTCCCTGCCTGCCCACTTCAGTAATAATTTCAATAACTTTTTCGGAAGAGACATCAATGTTTGAGAAGTTTACACTTCAGTGGTCCAAAGCAGAAGCCAAATAAAAAGTAGTAAAATATTTAAAACTCATGCTTCGCTATTACTGAGGGATCTAAAAATAGAAAGACTTGGAACAAAGATACAGGAGATTTTCGGTTCAAAAAGGGGAGCCCAGGAAAAATTGAGATGGCCATGAAAAAAACATGCTGATTAAAAAATAATTACGTCACGGGTTTCTCAGGATCTTACCAA
>NW_009606397.1:0-39805 GCF_000690535.1 Cariama cristata | reverse complement strand
ATATAAAATTCTCCTCCAGAAAACATCTCAAGCATGTAAAGTAATTAAAAGAAGTTCTAAGCAGTATCTATGCAACACATACTTGTATCATACAACTTTGCCACCTTGGAAATCTTTGCCTTTACAGAAGCAGCTTAAGCGAAAGCTTAGTAGAGCTTGAGACTGTGCTCTTGGCCACGGCCACACAGACTTCCCTGACTATCCACCAGAAGTCAGCCAGGGGTAGATGAGAGGCGGTCAAATAACACTACTCGTCTGTTAGCCGCTGCCTGACAAATTAAATGTGGTACGGGAAACCTGCTGGTCCGTCTGAGTGTGCGGTCAGGTTGGCTAGTCCAAGCCAATGCTAACGTTGCATGCCTGATCTCAGCTTAAATCAACCATTTCTTTACTCGTGTCAGACGTTGTGCTGCTTGTCCTCCTCAGCACTCAGCGCCAGGGTACGTCCAGATATCTACCGTGTGCATGCAAGGTGTGTTGAAACGCTGCTGTGTACTCACCAAGTGACTGTGTGGACAAAGCCTTTCCTATCAACCCACCTTCTAGGAAGCTGCATACATTTAAGGCTCAGCACATTTTGACTTTGAACTTTTGTAGGCAATTTGAGGGACTTTTAACTAATGTCGAAGTGCACTGTATCAGTCCTACCCTGCTCTCAGATTGCTTCCTAGAAGCAATAAAACTTTTATTTTGATTTATACTATCAGTTTTATTGGGAAAGAGATATGAGACCGAAGAAACAAAGCAGAAAAAATAGTACTGAGTCTGTTCTGTGGAAGATCAAATCCCTTCTGACTGAATGAGTGCTAAGATAATCAGATAAGCAAAATTATTTCAACATCCCGTTCTCAATGTAAGAAGCATTCAGTCAAATTTGCCCTGATTGTATAGCAATGCATTACTAATGGGACTTAGTATAAGCCTTTTAAATCCAGAGCGTACTGTTAGAAAAACAGATTTCAGGCACTGAGTTTATAGGCTTAATTCCCCTTGATGTAAAGCGGTCAAAGGAGATAATTTGGTGCCACTTGGTTCTGTAGTCAGTACTTCACTTGATTACAAAGTTTTGTCCAAAACCCAAGTTCAATGAGATCCTCACTACAAATTTAGAATTATATTGTCTAAGGAGTTTTGTTAAAGTGAAGACCACATAATGACTGAAGCAATTAATCTCTTTTTCAAAAAAAGGAATGTTAAGAATGAGATGAAAAACTGCAAAACTCTTAATGTCTTCACAGAGGCTTTGTAAAAAGTCTTAATACAGTAGATAGAATTACGCTTGCCCATTCGCAGCAGTTTTTACATAATTTGCTGTGTTTAAAGTCTGCCAAATTAAGAAAGATGTGCTTATTAGGACTCACCATGTGCCTGCACTATCTTCGCGTTTATATATATAAGGAGCTGGGCATTTGAATTCATATCTAATTGGAACACCAATTGATAGAGGGATATTTGAAGCAAATTTTTATGTTGTGTGCACAAAGAATAAACGACTAGGAAAGGTAATTTGATCAAATATTGAGGACCGATCAAATCAAGAAAATCCTGTAGATCTTGACAGTCGATACTACACAACAGGCTGTAATGAAGTGTATTTCAGAGGAGCAAGAAATCATGGCCATTATGCTGTCTTCTGTAGTAGTAGAAGTTCACAGAAATGAAAATACAAGAAAAGGAAATGCCAAAACTTTGTAATTCTGGTCTTACAGTGACGGCCACTGTCTCTGAAGGGCGTTAGGTTATGGCTGCAGGTGGGATGGGAGGTCTTGCTCAGTCGAGGGGCACAGTCAGAGGGGCTTTGCTGCCGGGGCTCGGTGTCGTTTGCTGTGAGAAGTCAGCTCTTGGCCCTGTGCAGTTGTAACCTCCACCCAACCCAGGAAACTCCAGAAGGAAACAGGAGTTTCTTTTGTGTTTCCTTGTGGCACACCTAAAACTATCTTTTATTTTAAAAGGTATGGGTCTGTATGTAAAACTTCTTAAAGTTTTTTTAAAAAAAAAAAAAAAAAGAACAAACTCTGAAAGCTCAGTCTATGTGCCAGAACATCACTTATAACCAACCCTGGACTGTTGCTGCCCATTTCCTCTTAGATTGAGCCGGCTAGGTATAAACAAAGGAAAAACAGAGACAAGAAAGCACAGCTTCAGCTGTTTTTCTGGACTTCTCATGCCATTGTACCCGCACAGTAGGCACAGAGAAATTATAGGCATGATACTGCTTCTTAGAGATTTTGGTTCTGTGGGTTTCTTTTTTCTTTTTTTTTTTTTTTTTTTTTTCCCCCCAGTATGTAATCGAGAAAGCCAAAACATGACCTAGCTGGTAGCTTTTATGAGGACTGTCAGCTTGAGTTCCTGCACGCAAATGAATGTTTGGCCTTCAGAAGACGTGCTATGTTTTGTTATTTACATGTACCCCTTTTGGGACAGGGGGTGTGTGTAAGAGAGTATTTATTCTTGCTCTTAGTCTGGGGTTGAAAGAGATCTTGAGCAAAGGCTCCCTGTGGAGCTGGGCGCTGGGCTAGAGCTCTGCCGGGCCGGTGACTGACAGCCGCTGCCTACGGCACCGCATCACTGGCATCGCCTCTAGCCGATGAGCTGCCCTGCAACGCCACGTCTTCCATCGGTCGGTGGAGGGGTGATAAAGCTGCAAGGAGTAGAAAATCAAATGGATATATACTCAAATCAGTTATTTTAGCCCATTATCTTCTTATAAATATATAAAAAGGTAAAATAACTGTAGCACTGAAAGCCTACTTGATCCTCAAGTAGTCTCTTTTTCTCACACCTCCATTTCCACACAACCTATGGAGTTCCCATGGCGAAATCCCTGTATATCCACATGCAGAAGTGTTTGCTGTTCTTTATGTTATTCATCAAAATGAAAATGAGATTATCCTTGACATTTCGCGAGTGCCAGGATCAGGGCAGTGCGTGGCTGTTGGCTTCATGAGCTCAAAGGTTAACTCCGATTTCCTGACAGATGAGAAGAGCTGAATTTTCTGCTAGGCACAAAGAGCAGATGTCTGTTACTGGAGATCTGTTTTTCTTGGAGATTTTTTTTTTTCCCCCGCTTGCAGATTATATATTTGTATGAGCATGAAGCAAATGCTTTATATTCCCATGTTGTTCAAAAGACTGATCCAGCTAGTTTTTTAAAGCAGTGCAAGGCTTCATTAGACTATTCAGGGTGAATTTT
Organism: Cariama cristata; assembly: GCF_000690535.1. Lineage (NCBI taxonomy): Eukaryota > Metazoa > Chordata > Aves > Cariamiformes > Cariamidae > Cariama > Cariama cristata. The sequence goes on along the minus strand of NW_009606397.1, from coordinate 36,612 downwards.
CTTGATTATATCACAATGCCAAAAGTGAAGAGAAAGATGGGCCTAAAGATAAAGAACACTGAGACAATATAAATATGAACTTCTGTAAGTAGTTTGCTTGCAGCTATTGTATTACAGTGTTATATCTGAGAGGAGTTTATACTGGTGGTCAAGGCTGGATAAAATGTCTGTGATATAGGATTTGATGAAAAGATTTATTTTCAAGGTCACTATCTTTTTTTTGAACCAGAAAGGATAGCAACCAACAGCACTAGCAGAATAACTTGACTGGTTAACAGTTATAGGTTACAGTGCATGCAGCTAAAACTCTAGAGGGAGAGCAAATCTCACTTGCTGAGCCAAGCAGCCCATCTTGTTTAGCAATATGTTGTTTCTTTGGGATCAGCATGTGGTGGGTTTGGTGTTTTAACTTTTTGAGCTTGAAGTTTACTAGTGCCTTAAGACTTAAATTTAGAAATGTTGGTAGAAAACAACCAGCTCACTTGCTTCCATGCTATTGATGTGCATGACTATATAGCTCAACTCCTCACATCAAAAGTTCCTCTTTAAACATGAAGAATCTGAGTCTTGGGAGAATAAATCAATGTGTAAAAAGTATCCGAAATGGTCCTTTCCTTAGCTGGGGTTAGACAGTTGCAAATCTGTTTGTTTCCAGATGTTGGCTTAGTAAGCGTGCAGTACTTGCTCTGCGGGGGCTATTCTGTGATGATTTGTTTGGAAATGGTGATTTGGGAAAGAAGAAAACAACATGTGACTTTTGGCAGGCAATCTATGCTGTTTTCATAGATATTTGAAATGCCCAGGCTTTAAAGATGTGTCATGCTATGTAGATGCATAAAACAAACACAAAAATGAAAGGGATGTGTTTCACCAGTTTTCACTATTCTGGATCTGAGAGCGGTGGGACCGAGATGTGAGGAAGATGTTATGTAGTAAAACTCAATTGAAGTGAAAAAATTCACATTGACATGAAAAAAATAGTGGAGTATTTAATTTCTCACTTATTTTAAGAAAAAAAAAAACAACATGCACTGATAGTGAAGTGCATTAAACATAGCAGAACCCAAACCCTTTAGAGCTGTTCTGTATGAAGTAATGGAACTTGTATAAAGCATTAAACAGGAGTTACTGCAGTCCCTTGCGCACACAGGTAGGAGAAATGCCTTACCTACTATTGTGTCTGCACTCCCCGAGTAGAGTGCGTTATACCCTGCAAACCACTTTGTCTTTGGGCTTTTCTCCTGGGGAATTAGGCAATATATTTAGACGGCAAGTCCCCTGGCACAGAAGAGGAGCCTTCCTTATACGTAAAAGGAGCACTGGAGAGCCACAGCACTGCTTCAAACGTATTATAGGTACAAGAATTAATCGACAATGTTAGTGGATTAACAATCGACTTGTAGTTCCTGCGCTTCACCTAACACAGCCTGATTTTTCTGTATTGTTTGATAGGTTAGCTTTTCACCCGTGTACTCCTAATCGCACATGATTCAGGGTTTCTTGTCATACTGACTGACTTCTGCTCCAGGACAAGAGGAGGAAGGTATTTTAAATCCATCATTCTCTCTTCTCACAGCACAGCCGGGCGTTTGGCCACAGCAATTGTTGCCGCTGTAAGCGAGGCTGTGGCTTTCCCCAGCTACATTACGGCTTCCCCTGGTTTTATTACTTTCTGCAGTTATTGCACGGCGGTATGCTGCTTCCCGCTGTAAACACAGCATGTAATACATCGGGAGTAAAGCTCGGCAAGTAGCAAGTCTGTGATATTGCACTCGGATCTGCCTGAGAGCAGTACTAACCCGAGTACCACCTTGTAAAATTGTGCTTCTCCTTGCTCTCCGGTGTTCCCCCCCGGCGCTGGCGGGATGCAGAGGGGTGGGCACATCAGCTGAGCAGCGCTACGGTGTTCCCCCCCTGAGCCAATCTGACCTCTTGCAATTTTTACAGTTTTCATTGCACCCTGAATTCCAGTAAACAGAGCTGGAGGCATACTCGGTACCGTGTAAAAGCAGGGTCCGTATCAAGGAACAAATGTTGGTCTTGCTGGCAGTAAGGAATTTTGATTCCAACTAATGGCAATGAATGAAGCAGTTGTGACAGATGTTCAGGCCAGAGGAGAAGGGATGAGTCCATCGGTGCCGTTGCTCAGCAGTGTCACAGGTCCTGTGAAATGGGAGGAGACCTTTCGTGGTGGCTTTGCTGGCTTTGGGGAAGACCCTCGGTAGAGCAGACCCTCTCTCCATGTGTTCTCCACCAATGCATCTCCACCTGCAGTTGTCACAGACCTCAGAAAGGTACTGCAAACAGTGCCATGAAACAGAGAACTTAAAAAATCATTTTGATTCAACTCCATAGTAACTTTTCAGTATGTCTCAGCTCCTGCATTTGCAAATCAGGTTTGGAACAACAAAATCTAGGCATATATTGTACAAAGGACAGGGGAAAGAAGTTTGATATTTAAGATTTTTTGCATTTATGCCTCGATCCAATTCTATAAGTTTTATGATGTAGTCTTCTTGTAAAAGCGTTCTGTTCAATAATGCGTTGTGCCTATGGAAACAATATTGTTTTTAACTTCAATCATATATTCAACATGTCAAAAGGGAGCATCTATATTCATAACCTACAGAAACGGGTCTTAAATTTTATTGCTTGCTTTTCAATAAGCCCATTTAATTGTGTGAATTCCTTTTCTCTTTCTACTTTCCTAGAAATCCGTGCAAGCAGTGTCCTCACTTGATGCGGTCATATTTAACTCGAACTAATTTTTAAGTTAACCTAGCTGACAGAAGCATATCAGGTTGCCAGTGGTTAATATCGGTTATTTTATTCAGCTGGAGATGCTGATGCTCTAGATAGGTTTTTGTTAACCTGGGAAACAAACTACTTACTTTGTTTTAAGGTTAAGAAAAAAAAAAAAAAAAAAAAAAGAAGAGCTGTAATAACCTGTCTGTGGCTAAATTTGATTACAGAGATGATGGTCAATGCACTAAGTGCAAGTGTGTATGCTGAAGGGTAGGTTCGTTCGGAGGGAAGATTGAGAGGCAGCAGCGATGACTGAACGGCTTCACACCCCCCCTGCTCTCATTACACCATCATTTTCTGACCCTGTGTATCAAACATGGTTTAAACTATTCAGCGTATATGTGTTAAACCTTTATATTGCAAATGCGTAAAAAGGTTGGACTGAGGCAGAAACAATTCCTGATTTTGGAGTAACTTCTATTTTGAGGATAGACAGTATAAGTACACCTAAACAACGTTGGTGGTGGTTAAATTCTGTGTTTTATTATAAACACCAAGGCATATAATACAATATAGCTGAGCTGAAGTTTGGAGGAAGGGGTTTTTTCTTATGTTCTCTTGGTGAATCAGAAGAAAATGAACATGGTTAAAGAAGAGACTAGTCCTCCAAAATACTTCATCTCTTTGCATAAAAGACGTGTAAATACTAATTTTTCATGCTAGCAATTCTAAATGCTATATGTTTGCGTGTGGGTTAAGTCTATAGGTTCACAGACCTGCTGTTCTTATTTTAAGCTATCTTATGGGAATGAAAAACTAGGGAATGGTTGGTCCCATGAAAATTTCAGTAGACTTATCTAACCTCTTCCATAGATCTGTTGAATTTGTCAGGTTACAGAAGGCACAACCCAAAACTGTATTTCTCGAACAATTTTTGATTCATAAAGTTCTTAATTGCACAGCTCTCTTGTGCTAATATTTATGGCATTGGTGTAATTGAAGCAGTAATAGGTTTCTCGTCATTTAGTGCCAAAACAAAGACGAAACACTAAACCCCTGTGGGTACAGATTGTTGTAAGCTCAGATGGATAGTGTAGAAATTGTTGAAAGATGAGATTTATGATGCCCAGCATTGCTTCGGTGGTCAAAAAATATTGAACATGAACTTTTCATAATTGACATGATATTTTTTAGATTGTGTGCAATGTCTTTTTAATATACATGTGTATGTCCAACCTGCCAATATTGTTCAAATTACACCTTGTTTCTGGGATTTCAATTTTCTAATGCCTAAACACTTGATTGCTGATGTTCCTTAAGTGATTTCCAGATTTTGAGAGTTCAGATGCATTTTTTTTGCCCCTTTACTGATAGTTTTAGAAATATTGTTTTCCAAGAAAAGTATTTTGGAAAAATTGCTCAAGTTTGCCTGTCTGAGCATTCAGAGGTTTTTGAGGAAGGTTGTTATTACGGAGATATCTAGAAAAGCGATAGGCTGCAAAAGCTGGATCCAGCCGAACTGCTGGATTTATGCATGTTTCTAGTCTAGCCTCACGGTGTGCTTTCTTGCAGGTTTTTAATTTGACCATAGGACTGTAAAACCTAACTATTCCTGTAAGAATCTTACAAAATGAAATTACTTTCTAGTTTATTTTATTGAAATTATTGGGGCTAAAATGTTGATGAGTAATCTTTGAATAGTTTTGAAAAAAGTTCTCTGTAAACTTTTATAAAACAAATGTCGGTGTTGATTGCTGTGGGAGCTACAGCCTGAACCTGACTTTAGCAACAAAATCGATCTTGAGACAATGTTGTACTTATAATACCTGTATAGGGAGGTCATAAATCCTTTCCTTCAAACTTAATTACATCCCATGTCTGATTACTATGTATTTATTTTCTTAAAGTGGTACCCATTTCACGGTTTTTATGCATAGTGTAAAATAATTTTTCATTTATGTAGTAAAAAATAATCTGCTGCTTTTACTAGAAATTACTGGGTATTCAGCCTTAACATCTTGATTAATGTTGTCACACCCGACAATTTAATTGACTAGTTTATTTTGTAAACGGCAGTTTATTGTCTAATACTGAATAGAAGCAGCTTTTTCTTCCTTCATCTTTATGAATAAGAGAAAGTACCTTATATTCTCCCCAGATTTTGAACACTTCTATTGATAATTAACAGCCAATATTTAGGTTGCTTAATTGGGCATTTCTTTCAAAAGTATTAATGCACGTTCAATGCATTTTAAATTTCACTGGGTAATTTTGTAGCACTTTTCATTCTCTTTAGTAACTAAAAGAAGTTTATTAGGTGCAACTAAAAGAAAACCAACACTTAATATTTATCATTTGATACTTGCCTATGCCCATGCAGACATAGGATGAGTCCATAACACTTGGGATCTCTTGTGAAATGTTGTCCTTGCCTGGGTAGTCCAGCTAACAGCTGGTGGAGGGGCTGCATCCCAGACTGGCAAATGAGACAATGTAGGAGATGCACACCAGTGAAGACAACATGAGAAGCTCCTCGCCCTTCATCTCCTGGGCTTCTAAGCTCTTGGGCAGGTGGGCCAGGCTTACCCAACGAGGAGCAGTGGGACGTGTATGATGGTTGGTGTGTGGGACGTGCTCCTGCACTGACAAACCATACCAGTTTGTGCCATGGCAACATTTCTAGTTTGTTTTTTTTGTTTGTTTGTTTGGTTTTTTTTTTTTTTTTTGATGTTCCATAAAAGAGTGGTCATTTTCCAAGCTGGGAATGTAAAATTTTGCAGCCAGCACTACCCATGAGCTCTAGAGTAGCACAGAGTGGGAAAATGAGTCACAGGCTGTTTTCAGAACAAAGTGATTTGATCACATCATATAATGATTACAGTATAATTGACCAAAAAAAAAGGTAAGGTATCCTGTGGAGATAATCTAGTTCTGACTCTTTAAGCAAAATGATACACTTGTTTATAAGTAGCACATCCATTGATTAATAATGGATGCCTATGTGTCAGCTCCTTAAATTCTCTGTCCTTACCGTGACTGGACCACATTTCTTCCTTGTGCTCCTTGCTTCATCCTTCCGGGATTGTTAATCTCTCTCTGCCTTTTTTCTCTGACTTTTCTATTGATAGTGTTGGAACTGATGAAGCCGCAGCCAAAGTTAAGACAGGTTTTGCTTCATCAAATAACATTCCAAAGATGTTTCCAGAGTGGACATCGAGGCTCAGGATTACATTAATTAAAACCTGAAATAAATGGTTAGTGCAGTATGTCCTAATTGCTTTGAATTTTAGGGCAGAAAGCTTTCATTCCCTTGAAATACAGTTATATAGAGGGGCTTAGGAAACTCGGGGTGTTTGGTAAGGAATAAGAACCGGTTCTTCTGTTTCATTCTGTCAGGGTAAAGAAAGATTTCCAACGCATCTTGTTCTACAGAACTTGTGGGGTGTTGGTCAGGCAGGTGTCTTAGCTGGGCTTCCAAACTTTATTCCAGCCAGTTTTCTGTCCTGTGCTACCACATTGTCTGTCAGGCCCAAAGTATAACGACATTTTCGGTAATTTCACACCTTTAAAGATAAGAAATGCATCAGTGGCACCTGGAAAACAGACTTATATCCTGAAGATGAAGACAGCTTGGATAGACAGGAAAATGAGCTGTCTTGGGGAAAAAGAGGAATTGAAATTCCTACTTCCCTAATTTCACTTATTGCTTGTGAAACAACAGTGTAACAGAAAACCATTCGTCCTCCTGATGGCTATTGACACCAAAATAACAGTCCTTGTTCACTATGGCTGGGTCCTTGTTAGCAACATGAACAAGGTTTTGAGTCTTCTATCACTCTTCCTATGCTTGACTCCTAAAAGGCAGTGGAAAAAGCTCTTTTTTTTTTTTTTTTTCCCCCAGAGCAAAGATATTTCCCAATATCTTGTTATTAATAGCGTGGTAATGTGAGTGTGCCAGGAAAGTAGCTAAACAGCACAGGGTCTTGTGTTAAAAAGGCAGAACCTCTGATAACATACTTCGAACTTCCACTCTGCGGTTGTGAATGCTTCGAAAGTTTCGTTGGTAATATTTTTTAGCTGTTGAATGTCAAGATAAAAAACATGAAGCAATTTTAAATTAACCTCTGAAAAAGAGTTTTACCTGGAAAAGATAGCTCCAACATCAAGAAATCTGGCATTAGTTTTCCAGTGCTGTGCTCTACTGTAAATGTTGGGTTTCAGAGATGTTTGGTTTAGACATCAGTCTCAAAGATTGTTTTGTACTTTATACAGAATACAGATTTTCTGATAAGTGGGGAACATTTTCATTTCACTTTTTATTTTCCTTTATGGAAAAATACAAGAAACGCACATGAAGCATGATTTGTATGCAAAAGTTACGTGCTAATCCAGTTTGGATGGGCAAGTTGTAACATCTGTTTGTGTAAACCACTGTGGGTGCACTCACTGAGACATGCATGTGTGTGGACTGTGCCTTGAAAATTTGTCCTTAAATGTCCTTGAAAATCTGATTCACAATGAGTCCAAGATTTACAAACTTTTTGGTGCAAAGGAAAATTTAACTTTGCAGTAATTTATTGGTTGTTTCATAAACTTTTTATTGTGAATACGTTTAAAATATGTAGGATAAGGTACAAAGTATCTCTTTCATGTTAAGCAGGTGAGCAATTTTCTTGATGTTTCAAGCAAATGCTCTACCCATGAGCAGCCTGAGGAGGAACGGGCCCTTGGGTAACCTCACAACAAGCCCTTGCTGTGCTGCAAGGGACGTGCAATGGACATGGAGGAGAACCCTTCTCTTCCTGAGATTTTCCTGCTTGGCTTTGTTTATGCCTTAGGGTGGCATAGGATTTGCTGGAAAGAACAAACCAAATTCCTCCAGAATTTGCATAGAAAAGTCCTAGCAATAGACTTGAGCCAGCTATAGCCAATTCTGAACCAACGCTATCGGTGAAGAGGCAAGGTGAATCCAATTGAGGATTGCCAGGAGAGGCAGGCGCTGGAGCTTAGATGGATGGGCTGTACTCCTACCAAGGTTTTTAGTGCAGAAGTGAATTCAAAGTAAGCAAATAGGTTCATGGTTTTCAACACGTTATTTTTTGATGTTTATATACTTCATCTGTGCCACACAGACACCAGAGATTTAAAATAATTGTGGAACGGATGCCTAGAAGCAGAAGGCACATCATGTTGAGTTCTATTAGCTGGACTGAATCATTATTCTTCTTTATTGTACTTTCCTGTTACATCAAATGTAAATGGACATGAAAGGTGTAATTTCCCTGGAGATGGAACGGTACTTCTGTCACGTTTGGCCCCGTGTCCTGCCATTCTGTCTCCCTCTCTGCTTGATTTTGTCATGTATCTGTCTGAGCTTTCCATTGATAGTTACATAATTGCCTGAAGCTCTACTAATTAATAATTAGCATTCACTTTAGTTTCCTGTTTCTTGAACCAGTTTTATTTTTGTGGGCACTGGCAGAGCTGCTGCCTGTAAAGGTGCTGAGCTGGGTTTCTCATAGGGTAGAACTGTCACCGTTCATGAAAGGATTCTCCGTTGGACTATCTTTGAAACCAAGTTGGTGCCTTGGCTTCTCCGTGCAAGGGATCCCCTTGAAGGGGACTTGAAAGACTCTCTCCTTTCCTTTCCTCCCCACCTCTGCTTTGCAATAATGACCAAACAGCAGATCTGTCAGATCATTTTCCTAATGAGGGTGACGTGCATGACCCGGGATATTGCTTTGATTTCCTTAGTAAGGCTAAACACTGTTACCCAAAATGTTATTTAGGTATCTGATTTTGTTGGCTTGTTCAGGTGTAACCCCAAAGAATTTTGTGTCATCGAAGTTTTTCATAATAAAATATATCTTAAAAACTAGCTATTGTTATATTTTCAAAGCAAAGGGAGTGGATATCAAGGGTCTACAGTCAGAGAAATTCTAAATCTCTGCTGAAACCGCTTTGGGGCAGACTTTTGCGCATAATTTGTGTTGAATTGAGGCTATTTTTATTTTCCATGTGAGGGAAATTCTGTTAGGAATGCTAATGAAATATTAAAATTATATAAGCTGAATGATTTTCTCTTTCCTGAGTAGTTCTGTTGGTGAATCTCTGATGTCGTATCTCTGCTAAGTATGATTCCTGTTCATTAAACATAATGATGCAACATTAGAAGTTAAAATAAACGCTATGCAGGGGGCCCTGAGAGACCTGGGCTCTGAATTTACTTCCTGCATTTCACTTAAGTACATTCAAATTCTAACTATTTCTTTGGTTTGCATTTTCTTGCTCTGTCCAAGAGAGGTGGATAGAACCTTCTGAAGTTAATGTAAAGGTCCTGTTGGCTTCAGAATGTTGTGGAGTAGACCCTAAATAAAGAAGCACTAATCCTGGACTGTGAGTCTGCATTACAACTATGAAAAGACGTTATTTGTTTATTTACTTGTAGGGTTTTTATTTACTGGTGCCTAAGGTGTCGCTAATTATAGTTGTCTGGGAAAGTATACTTTTTTTGTAACTCTAGACTCACTTCAGTTATAAAATTTGCATTATGATTTCTTAGTGAAAATGTTCAGCGAGTCCATTGTCACTGAACTAAGCTGAAAATCCTTGTAATGACAAAGCTTCTCTGACACTAGGGCTATGCAATCCTGTTTAATTCTCCACCTCGGGATTTATTCTGCACTGTCAATGGACTGGCTGATGTCTTTAGTCACTTAGCAGCAAGTTACGTGAGGAGCATTGTAGAAATAAGGGCAAGAGCATCCAGGTTTTTTTTGAGAGCTGATTGAGTTTGGAAGGAAGACTTCCAAAAGTTCAATTTCTTGGTGCAGTTAAGCCTCTCTAGATGTTAGTTGTGGCCAAGAGAGAGAGTCCTTCTCTGTCGACAGCTGCACCATCCATTTCTTGCCCTGTGACAACGCTACAATTTGTCTGATGATCCAAGAATCTAATTCAAGGAACTAAACTGAGGAAAAAATGTCTGCTGGTTTTGGAGGGCAATTTTTTCTGAATGAGGTAGTACTGGGATCAGACAAGCACCAGGGCTGATGACCTGCAGTTGGACTGGCTCAGCTGCACTGTAAAGCCATTCCTTAAGGAAAGTCTAAGCCATAGCTCAGGGCATTGAGTCATGAGTATTTTTTCTTCAAAAAATGAGCTTAAGAGATAAAATACTCCCAAAAGTGTGTTTTTTTAGTAACTGAGACCAAGGTGTGAGGAGCAAACTGTTCACAGCCGCTGGAGGCGCAAAGGCCCTTTCTCCAAAGGCAGGGAGCCTTGTCAGAAGTTTTCACTGCTGTCATTGCACTTACCTCAGTCTTCCGTGGCGATGAGATGCATAACACAGTAATTTTGTCTTTGGAAAGAGGGACTGCTTTTCTTCTGTGCTATGAAATGTTCCATTTCACAGCAGGAACAATTGTAAAAGGTGTAGTGGGGAAAATGACCTCGGTATGCATCTTGTGCAAGCTAAAATTCCTCAAACGTTATGTGAACTACTCACACGGAAAAGACATCATAATTTTATTTATATATACATAAATATATATGTGGCATTATCAGTATAATTTATATTATGTAAAAAAAAGTGTTAGAGTGTTTTTCAGAAGCCTGTCAGAAATCCAGTACTCTCCATTTTTCTGACATATACTGGATGTCTTCAATTTTTTTAAAGTTAGCTATCTGCAGCCATTCCCTGCTCTTGAATTGTTTCCTTTAAAAAAGCTGTTTTAGTTCAGGTACAGAGGAATGATTTTGGAAACATAGGTAGTCACTTCTGCAGGTGGGGGAAAATTACGCTTTAAAGATTTTTTTATTCACCAGGATTATGTTTCCTTTTCTGGAGAATTGGTCTTACCAGTCTTTTGGCTAAAACAAAAGGGCAACAGCTGCAATTTATTAATACTGAGTTTGAGACAGCGCTAAAATAGGTAACTTTGGTTACTAAAATCATATTCTTCCTGGTTGACCATTGTATGCATGCAGATCAATACCTCTGTGTAACAAAAGGTAGTGCAGGTTGCCCTGGGCTTGGCAAATATTCAAGTTGCTCCAAACCCAGGGTAGTAATCTTCGGAGGAATTTGTGCAATGCATCACACTGCTACTATTTATCTCCCTAGCAGAAAGTGATATATGAATATTTTTCCATTTCCCATACAAGAATCTAAGCACAGAATGTTTAAAATAGTTTTTGCCATTTTATTTTAAATTATATAGTATTAATCACTCTTAAAACTTTCATAACTTTTATAATTTATAACAACTTTTTTTTGTTTGTTTTCAGGCCTTAGGAAAAATACCCCCAGGTAGACAACAATTTGTAATGTTTTTTCCTTTTTCCCAACTATTTCTGAATCTTCCATTAAATGCATTCTAGCTTCAAATACTTGTCCTTGCATTCTGCAGTGTTTTAAAAATATTGAAGCCATTTATGTTAAAGGTATCTGTCAAGCTTTTTGCCTGCAAGAAATTCAGATATGGCTATTACTTTTGTGTTTCACTGCACACAGAAATAAGATGTCACTGTCAGCAGAAAACATCTATTTAGTACAGTAAAATACCTTTCACTTTTGAGCATTTCTGTAAGGCTTGTCTGTTTGCAGTGATGATGTAAATATGGTAGATATATTTAAGTGAAGAGTGAGTCTGTGGGTACAGAGTAAGGTAAATGGAGTGAGTGTTAGATCCCTGTTCATCAGTATGCACGGCATTGAAGCTAATGTTTTTGAAGAAAGAAAAATATCTCTTGTAAGGTGCATTTTTAGGCTCCTTGCTTTGTCCCTTTTTGTTCTGACTGTGCCCAGAGCCCCTTCCTTGGCAAATGCTGATGGAGAACCAACCTCTGTTGGTTTGGCTATGCCGTGCTCTGGTCCTCTGGCTCTCCCCCAGCACAGTTTCTGGCTCAGAGCTGGCACAAAAAGCCATTGTCTGCGGGTAATAACCGGTAAAGAGGGAGTCACGGGGGAGTAAGTAGCTGGGAGCTGGCCCCTGGGGCTGCATCACGCTCCGAGCTTCTTTTCCCCCCATGCCATGGGAGTCTCCAGTTTTGGTGGTTCCATAAGCCAGTGTTCCATCGGCTACTGCAGAACAGAGGTTTGGAAAGAAATCTCTTCCACTCACTTCTGGTCGTGTTTCTGAGAGTTTTCTTCAGTGCTTCCTGCAGGATGAGTGTGGAACGATAAAGGGGACGGCTGTGCACAGGGGAAAATACCAATTGCACTGACAGAAATGATTTTTTTGATGGTTTATGCGCAGCATGAAAAGCAGAAAATGAGGTTGTGTCCCTCTACCAAAGCTCAAAGGCGTTTCACAAACATCTAGGGTGTTGGACTCCTGCTCTGTTTGAAATACCAGTATGGACTACATGGTAGAATCGGGTCCTGGCAACATAAGTTCTTGTTAGAAAATGAAACTTTTCTGTACCTCTTATGTTTTCCAAAGGTGAAGCCATACGCAAGGTGCCAGAGTGAGCAAGAACTTGCGGCTTCTCTTTTCCATTTCTTTTTTTTCACATAATTTCTTTTTTTTTCAGATCTTCTGTGTCTTTTCCAACTCTCTCCTTTACTTTCCTCCAAATACTTTGCATTTAGTCCCAATTAAAATTAAAGTACCTTTTGCCTTTAGTAGGAATAGGATTGACCTTCTGTTTCCTTTCCTGTACCTCTGGCTCCTTGATTTCTGCTCTTTATTAATTCATATCCATGTTTTAGTATAAGAAATGGAGATGACCAAGCTGGAATGGGACTGGCTTGAAGTTCAGAGGCAATCAGGTCCAGTCTGGTTTAGACTCACGCAACTGATTTAGTTCTCTTCACGGTGTTTGTGTCCCCTGCAATCTCAGTGTCTATCCATTATCCACCTTTTACAATTAAATGGCTCAAACCTTTGCACTGCACTGGAAACCCCACTTGTAGCCTTTACAGATGTTATTAATCATGGGCAGCAATTTTCTGAGGGTCCCATATGCTGTTTATGGGTTTACACGCCCATCACTACTTTTTAGTGGTTGTTCAAATGGTATGGCTTGTCTTTATTTTTAAATGGATTAGATGAGCTAGCCCAATCACTCCCGTTTGAGAGCAGTAACTTTTAATTGAGCTGTGATTAGCTTCTTAAACTACTTGGATCTGATGGCAGAAATGCATTGCACCTTTTGTTAATTAGGAAATTGATTGCCTGGTTGTGCATCCCTGGTGGTAAATATGATAACCTTTAACACGACAGTGGATCGATAGTTCAGGGGTTTGATTTCTTTGTTTTAAAGCAATCAGACCTGAGCATACCTTCCCCCCTGAAAAAAAAAGAAAAAAAAAAAGGAAAATAAAAAAGGTTTGAACAGATCCAGGAGTTTTACACAGGTAATGTAGCGTTGCATCTCTTCTTGGTGCTTCTGAGTGCATGTTCAGACTTGGGATGTTGAAAATAAAAATATGAAGGAGAAAAGATAACTTCTGCCTATAAACTTGCTTTTTATTACCTTAGGGATGTCTCAAGCTCAGCATTTTTATTTTCTTTTTGCCTTCAGGAGCTGTTGACAGACGTGTATCTCTTTAGAAAGACCAGAATTTGATACCTACAGAGTAATTACTCCAGTCAGCTGTAAATGACCCCTCTACCTACCCCTCCCATATGTATTTCAACTTAGTGAGTTGTATTATTTGTGTTTTCACTGAAACTGAACTCACTTGTCTGAAACGCAACAAGCTGTGTTGCCTCGAGTTGTACTGGAATATTTTATGTGTCTTTGTGTTAAGGGCAGATTAAGAAAGGGAACATGCTTGCCATTGAAGAGCCAATCACCCTGTGCTTTAGTTGGTGGTCTCTGGTGAAACCCTTCCTGCACCAGCTCTAATGCTTTCCCAGTACTTGACTGTGACCTATTCTGGGCGGCATTCTGATAACGTCCTCTTACGTCATGGATCAAAGTTATGCAAGGCTGATGCCTTTCCAAATGATTGCCAGGTCTTTATAAAGAAATGGTTACATCATGTGAAATCAATCACCAATCTGTTTTAAGTAGACATTCAATCCCGTGTTCCTTTGAGTTGCTTCGTTGATATACATTTCCATGTCTTTTGCCTAATCTTTCAGCAAAAAAAGAAGTATATAAGGTAATTATGCACATGGTTTAGATGCTTTCTTTCTCAGTGTGAAGTTTCTGAAGGTGAGATATCCCTAAATTAGCTTATCAGCAACTTGGTGACTTACCAAATAGTCATTATCAGAAATGTCTTTGTACAGAACTTACCTCGAAACTTGTGCCTGACAGCAGAAGGTTGTTGTTTTTTTAGATAAAATCAACTTACATCGCTCTTTTTTAAAAACCATGCTCTTTCTGGTTCCTCAGAGGACCTGAGTGGGTTTGAGCAAAGTGGAGGCATGGCTGGTTCTTCCTATTAAGTCTGTGCTCCTCACAGTGGCTTGAGGTCTCTTCAATATTTTACATGGTGAAATCCCTCAAAGACCTGCCCTCCTGAAAGAGCAGCCTGAATTTCAGGGCAAGGAGTACAGTAATACAAACTCGAATGACCTCTTTCCAGCAGATTTGAACTTTCCAGTTCAAGTGGAAGTACGTTTCTGCTGAGACTGGTAATGTTTTGTCCTTCTTCCTATAAATCAGCCCTGAATTATGCAGCAGGATGTTCAGGAATGTCAGTGCCTGGAACGGGTAAGAATGACAGGGACCAATTACTGTTAAACTATCAGCTGTAAAAAACCTGTCTATATTCAGCTTTTTTACAGACCAAAGCCATTACTGTTTTACAGAGGCCAAAACCTTTAATGTCAGTTACAGAAAAACGACTCCAGTCGTATTCTTAGCTATATACAGTAGAACTATCACATTAACAGCTTTACGTGCGGATGGGAACGTGCTAACTCGAAGCAACCCAGGAGATGCATCCTGCTCATCATTTCTTGTGAAAGACTGCTGCTCTGATGAGTCACTTGAATGCCTCAAATCCCAACTTCTACAGTGTGTATATATTTTACCATTTCTACTTCAGTTTGAGCATTAGAGTCACTTATGGAAAGGCAAAGTTTGATTCAATAGGTATTGGTTTGGAAAAAATCCCAGATGAAGAGCTAAAGGTCTGACAAAGCAAAATAAAACCTGCCTCCTCTCTGCAGTCTTTTAAGGTAGGATGAGCTTCCTTCACTGAAACAGGCCTATTAAAAACTTTTTACCTATTGTAGTTTTTTAAATCTTATTAGTTACAAACAATTAAGTCATAATACTTGGAATGGGCTGAGCAGTCTGCAAAATATATGAAATGTGAATTTATACATGGCAAGTGATCTCTGGCGGGATGCCTGCCAGGGGAGCCTGGGGTGAGCTGGAGTTCTGCAAAATTTACTGTTTGAGACCAAAGCAATTAGGGGGAATGTAGGGCCTTTTCACGTGGCTTTTCTCTCTTGCATCTGCTAGCATTTGCAGAGATGTCATCTACTTCTAGTAAAAGTATTCTACTGATACAGGGGAAATGGTCTGTCTTTCAAAAAAATCATAGACAACAATCATCAGCAACATCTCTGTCATGCATAGCACCTACAGAGTCATTCACCACTGAAAGAATATATAACAAAATATTTTTCTAACATAACCCAGTTTCTAAATATTTCTTTAACATTGTGTTCCCAAAGATCCATTTCAGTGGTCACGTATTGCTTGTAATTACAGGTCTATAATAAGATACAACAATTCCTTGTCATTGGAGGCGTAGATCTGAGGATGAAAGGGTAGAAGACTTTGAAGTAAAATAAACAGTGAAAATATGATTAGGAGGAAGATAAATGAGATCCCATAGGAGAGGAAAAGTTACTGTTACATTTTTAACTTTTGAAGTCCTGTGGGTTGTGTGATCAGCAGTGAAGGAAAGATTTCATTAGAGGCTAAGGTTCAGGATAATGGGTCAAGGTGGACCATTACAGATGCTGTTAGAGTTTATGTTAGCTAGACACCGTAGTGGTTAGACATCACTAGTGGTTTGAGTCTGGGTTTGTCTTTGTACAGCTCTTATAAAATAGGATCTTTCTCCATGTGATACACAATCTGTTTTACATGTAACTGCTAAACCTCATTTAGTTGATGTTTTTAAAACTACTTATTATTTGTGATAATTAAGAGTAACTTTTCAGATCTAATGCCTTACAGGTATTAACAGTTTTATCTGCACTCAGGGCCATTCAAGGAGTACTGCAGTTTGAAATAGTTTCCTACATGTCTTCTCCAAAGACTTAGATGAGACTGAAAGCTAAAATAAATGTGCAGAAACCACATCGACATTTTGAAACCCAACATAATTTAGAGCATATTGCATGATTGAATTACAACCTAATATCTCATAATTTTTCCCACTTGTCAGAAAAGGTCATGCAATGCTGTAAACAATCAATAGTTTTCATGTCTAAAACGAAGAAGCTCGAACAGTTTTTCATGAGCTGTGAAGGTTAAATGAGGCACTTGCCAAGATCTATTGAGAGTCATCCAGGCTTTACATATTTTATAGTATGCTTAGTGGCATACTCATTACCATTACCATTAATAGCTTATGATTAATCAAAAGAATTTGGTTTAGGTCCCACACATGGAAATCGTATAATTTATCTCATCTTCTGGGGATTATCCTGAAGAAACTGCTGTATGAATGATCTTAATGTGCGCTGGAGTTTCTATGGTATGTTACGTGCAGTTATGCCAAACATTATAATTTGAGAAAGAAAAATATGCTATTTGTGTATAATATCACAGCACTTATGTTTGCACAAAGTTTTGATTAAGTAAGTCTTGGCGTGTCTCTTATAAACTACCATTGTTACCGGCATATAGTTGGCCATATAGAAAACACTATAGACTGAAACTTGGCAATTGGCTTGTCGTGACTGGGGAGCAAATTAGATTTTGGCAATTTGGAGAGATACTGCTGTGGTTGTGTGCTTGTATAAACACATGTCTGTTTACACAATGCATGCTTACAAAGACCCGTAAGGAGGGATGGATGTTTGATGTAGGAAATGGCAGATGGGGTTCTTGCTTTAGTGGCATTTGGTTCAAAATGGGTTTTAAACTAGGTCTTTGGAAGCAGCAGTGAGTATATCTGTGGTCACACAGGAGGGAAGAAGAAAGCACACAAGGAAATAGTGGATGCATTCAGAGTATTCCACATTAGACCCTTTTGCCAAATTGAAGGCTCGGTGGGAACTGGGAAAGAAGAGCAGTCTTTCACTGGGGAGAGCGCAAAGTCAGGGTGCAAGGAGCAAGGCTCGGACAGAGGCAGATGACAGGTCTGCAAACAGACCATCCTGGATGCCAACAAGTCCTGCCTTTCTGAGAGGCACGGGTCACTGGCATTTCATTTCCCAGACTGGGATTTTGGCAGGAGAGAAGAGCCGAGGGCTGCTCTGCCCTGGGAGAGATGCCGTCCGGCAGCAGCTCCAGCCTCTTGGGGAGGAGATGGGTCTCGGTCGTCCCACTCTGCACTGAGTGTGGGCTTTGCTGCATGCCCAGAGGTGTGCTGGGTACAACCGTTTCCCCCAAAATGTCAGTGTGGCGGTGCTTAGAAAGTAGAAAAATGACACATTGTCGTGCGCTACTTCGTTCCAGAGTGGGCAGCAGTAGGAGAGGAGACAGTAGCAGGGTACATGAAAAGTGCTGCATCTCAGTTTTTAAGTAGAGCAAGTTTAGTCGTTGCGTTTGATAGATATTACCCAAGAATGCTTTAAGATGCATTTCTGTCAGCCCTGCAGCGTGGAGGTGCCTGGAGATGCCAGAGTTAACCCAGGCACCGTGCTCAGGACCGAAGCCGGTTACCTCCTCTGCCGCAACCTCCCTTTTGGCCATTTATCAAGCCAGGTTTTGCTATTGAGATGAGAAGTTAATGCCTGCTCCAGTGATAGCAACAACTGTTCCGCAGCTCTGTACCAACCTTTTAAAATAAGACTTAAAATATTGTCATCAACTGAAATCTCAGAGCGCGGCTGATAAAGGATTACTAAATAAAGCAGGGCATCAGTTTGGCCATGGGGTCAGCTTGTTGTCTAATCCTTGCTATCTCAATTTCACTCTCCATAGATAGGGAAGCTAATATCTATTTACAGATCTCCTAGGGTCTTTGAGGGGATTAATCACTGAGTGTTCATAATCTATTTCGTAAGTGCTAGGTATTGTGAGTGATTTGTGGGGACAACATGAAGTAATAAGCGTCATGGCAAAGCTGAAGAGTCTGATATGTTCACTCTTTGCTTTCTTCAGAAGGGTTTGAGAAATTAGATTGGATAAACTTTATTTTACTGTTTAGGATTTGAATGGTGACCAAGGAGCAGCAGAAAGTTACAGATAACCAAACCACTGATTTCTCTGGGTCTGCTGAGCTGAAGTGGTGCATGTCTAGTTCCCGGTTTCCAGTCCTGAAAACTCCTGCTGCACCTGTTGATAGCACAGGTCTCCATCCAGATCAGCCAGCTCCTATCTGCTTCTCTTACACGCAGAGGTATGAAAAGCCCAAGTGCCTTATAACAAGTTACCAGGGGTTACCACTCAAAAAATTCCAAAAATTCCTCTAATTCTAAAAAAGGAAATAAATAATTGAGGAAATGTGAATCATTCGAAGCTTTTACAAACTATCCCCCTTCCTCTGCCCCAGTAAATAAGTCTGAAATTCTCTGTGAGCCTCAGAGATTGCAGAAAGCCCAGGGACACACCTGAGCCTGAGCTCTCGAGGAACTTCAGCTCAATTCTGTTCTCAAATTGTCATTGCACAGGGTTGGTCTTCATTCTTAAACATCCAGGAATTAACTACTTACAGCAGTTAATTTTAATATCAAAGGCTTACAATAATCTAATATGTTTGAAGATTATAACCTCATGAGGCCCTTGTAGTGCTATGCAGGGAAGTGGTTTTGAAGGATTTTATTTTATTTTTTTTTTTAGGAAAAAGACACTGCCTCTAATTTAAAAAAATTGCAAAGAAGATACAAAGGAAAAGATAAAGCAATCTTGACCTGGAGCATCAGTGTCAGTTTTCCCTGCTTACTCCGCACACCAGGTTTACAGGATACTCACTCCAGCGTTGGGTAGCTAGCTATATGGCACTGTACGTGCAGGCAGCACTGCCGTAAATCAAGTGACACTGTGCTCCATGCTGCAATATTTCCCTGGTTTGTTAATAGTTACCCTGTCTGGGCATCTCGCAGCCTTCAATGTCTACATATTATGTATGACGCTTCAGGGGAAATTCAAAAACCAGTGAAGCCACTGCCATGGTGGGGCTGCGGTTTCATCCCTCAGGTGAGAACACCCTGGTCAGGGATTTGGGCTTTGCACGGTGGCCAACCAAACAACAGATTGTCTTATCATGATGAAAAGAATACTGTGTTTTGCTTATAAATGAGATGAAAGGGTTTTTTTTTTTTCATGAGAGGGAAGCAGTTTAGCAAGCAGAGAGAGGACAAGTGGGAAGGCAGAAAGTTCATATATCAAAATCGACGCTGTTCAGATGCGAGACAATGGTCTTAAATGAGTTTCACAAGTTGCTAAATTTGCTGATCCTATTTTTCAGTGAGGAAGAAATATTGATTAATAACGTTGGGATTCATAAATAACCACTGAAGCCATGAAAGCTTGATATGGAGTTAAAAGGAAGAGTTCATGCAGGTAACAAGCCTATGCTGTTTTAACGGCGTTGGGCTGCAATGTAAAGAACCTTTGAACTGCTGTTTAAGTCATGCAACGTCTCATTCCTTAACACCATGAGTAATTGAGTTTTCTCATTACCTAGCTTGTTTACTGTGACAAACAGTAGAGATTTTTCTTTGCCAGTTGGCCAAAGGCTGTGGTTGACGTCCTTGCTGGCACAGGAGCTGTGCATGCCGGCAGGATGCGGGACAGTCCCAGAGGACTTTCAAACGCCTCTTGGAAATGAAGTCGTGGAAACTTTCCCACGTGCAGGCACTCTGACTTCGCTATGACCTCAAGATACTGTGAGTTTTGAGACTCGTGTGTCATTTGTTTGTTTTTTGTTGGCGGGTTTTTTTTGTTATTCTTCTGTTCCTTTGGTTGTTTTCTTTCTCTGCAAGTTTGCAGTGGCAAAGGAGGTCGCCAAGTAGGCATTAGGAGAAGTGAATGACTTTATTGGACTACTTGCATATTGTAATGTTATTCTGTTATCAAGGATGGCAGTGTAAATCTCAGAGAAAACACATTCATTTCAGAAACGTTATATATATGTAGATTATTTGCATCCTAACCCCTGTGTGTGCCTCTCCCACCCCAATAAACAAACAGTGTTTTTGTACTATTGCGGTCTCTAAGGATATTTGCAGACATAAACATGTGCTGAAGTCCTCACAGGATGGATCATTGAATGGGAAGCAAAATAAAACAGGAATATTGCCACCGCCTTTCCTACTTAAAAAGAATAGGTACTAAACTCTCTCTGTTGAATCAAAAATACCCTCCGGACCAGGTCTTGGCTCTGCACTCCCTAGTTTGTCCTGCTGAGGAGCAGGAAACATTTCTGGAGGACTTTAAGGTGAAATCAGACTGACTGTTCTTGGAAAAAATGCGGAACGTTCCCTTTGGAAAATGCCTACCACAATGGCTGTGAGTGTTGTTTTTAGAACAGATGCCTCACCTCCTCTTCAGATGGGGGAATAAAATCCCCTGCCTCAAATCCCAAGTTGGTAGAGTATCATATTGACCAACAAAAGCCCAAAAAACAATGACAGAATTATTCCCAGCAGTAGCTCCACTATCGAAACAGGAGCTCCAAGAAGGCCCTTAGAGATTTTATTTTATTCTACTTTGTGAGGCAGGAGATCAGGCAAGGCTATGAAGAACAACAGCTTAAAAGTCTCTAAAATAAAGGATAAGGATTTACTCTCCCAATTTAAACTCTGGGCAGTTGGCTAGGGTCGGCCGTAGAGTGGAAACCCAAAGTGGGGAACAACCCGTGAGTCCCAGGGAACCTGTGCGTGTGTCCTCGAAGTTCATTGCATTCCCTGGGGTACATGGGTGTGTGCCAGCACGGTGGGGGTCCCCTGACTGACAGGGAGGGGAAGGGTTGGACCCAAGGGCAGCGGTGCCATTGACTCCCATCTCGGACATATGGGGCTGCAGTTTGCCATTGTCCTTTATGACACGGATTTGAGTGTCTTCTCTTTCTGTTACAATATGCCACATTAGTAACAGCAGCTAGATCTAAATATTGTTATGTAGCAGTAGCGCAAAGTTAGATGTAATGAGTTTATTTAGCAAGAACCTGTGCTCTGTGTAAATAGTTTCACCATCCTCATGCTTTATCCTGTTGTAAATTGGAACTCCAGGCAACATTTGCAGGTGGTTTTGCCAAAATTAAAGACCTTGTTAGGTTATTTCTCTTAGGAGAAATTGATATTGTGACTTGGTATTTCTTTGACAGAGTTCCGCTTATTTATAAAATATTTTACTCAACAGGAGCTATTTTATGTCTTTGGAAAGATACAACCAATGAATGCAACTTGTGAAGGAAAGGCTCATATTTATCCTTTCAGATTGTCTCCAATCACCTTGCAGACAAAGTTTTTCCTTTTTTGCCCCTCATTTCCAGCCTCATGCAGCTGCAGTCCATCAAATCCTGCCCTCCTTTTGCATTTGCTGAAAGAGCACCCGGCCCCGCGTGGTCCAGGAGATGCCCAGCCCCTGCCGATGAGCTCCCCGTTTGGAGTATCAGATTCCTCCACCACATCATCAACGGGAAAAAAATTCACTTTATCTATTAAACTAGAAAGGACGAGGGCTCAGACAGTAACGTGTAGCTGGTGGCAAACTTTGACACGTCCCATTATAGCAGGGCTGTGATGAGATTCAGTTATGGATTCATTAAGTCCCTCCATCTTTGTTTTAAAAAGATCATTTTCCATTGGTGGGTGGCAGATCTTCTACATCCTGTGATGTAATCCATCTTTTCCTAGCTCAGCCTTCAAGGCTGCCTCACTGATGCAGGCTGATGTCTGAAAAGATTTGGAAGTTGTGCACATTGGATTTCTGCTGTCATGATTGAACTGTCTGCTGTTACATATATTGCTGTGAGTCAGGAAGGAATTTACTATGAACGCAGTCCTTCTGGGAATAAGCTTTCAGTACCAGAAGCTAATTAACTAATGCAGTAGCTTTGTTTTTTACAACAAATCTCTGAGGTTTCTGCCAAAAATTAGTTACAACTTCAGCTATGCAGACATACGTGGCTACTCTTGGCTCATCAAATCTGTACTTAGTTACCTGAATCTGCCTTTTTAAGGGTGTTGATTTCTTACGGCACAAGTGAAATGAAAGTAATAGCTACTTAGCACCCCTGAAAATATAGGTTTTTCTTCTTTCTAGGGAACCCATATATCTGTATGAATTTAGAGGACTGATTTCTGGCATGGTTATTGAGAATACAGTCCTCTCAAGGACAGACTGGGTTAGATTTCTTCTCTTTCATCTAGACCTCGCCTGAGAAGCTCCCCAAAAAATTGTTGCTTGGCTTTTGATGTGCCAGGATTTAAAAATGCTTCTAATTTCCAGAAACAATAAAATAAAAGCCAAAGCTACTAGCAGGAAAGGGATATTGGATGCAGAGAAGTTCAGCTCTTGCTGAAAGAGCCCATCGTGTTGTACCTGGCATCAGAGGCTCTCGGGCTGCAGATGACTTCATCACTTTGCACGCCAGGCTGGGTTGCTCAACACGGCCAAGATTGACTTTTCCAAGGAGCGGTGGGAGCCATAAACAAATAAAGACTCAGGCAACTCAGACAAGACACTTTCAATCTTCTATTATTTTTCTATAGCAGAACAGGGAGAGATTTTAAATGGATGCTACACGTGATAAATGTAAAGGTGGTTCCTCTCGCAGGGTGTACGAGCCACAGGCAGCGTCTCCTGCCTGGGTGGAAAGCAAGAATGTTTATGGAGTTGCGGTAGCAACTGCTTCTCTTTTAGTAGTAAATAGTTGATCGCAAAAGGTCATGATCATGATTCTTCCTGTAATGAATGCACACTAAGTACATACGGTTTGCTGTGGCTGAATTTATCAATGCGGGACTCTGATCCTGTGTGATGAAGGATTGTTTTGGTCTGCTGCTAGAGCGGCTGCTGGTGGCCGTGGAGGGGTGCTCGGATGAATCTGAAGACAGTTGCTAAAATACCCAACAGCTTCTGTGTGAAAAGACTCTTTAAAGTGACCACTGCTGTAAAAGTTCGTCAGCACTTGTTGCTGTGGAAATCTTTAGAAAATTTGCTCCCTCTTACAGAGGTCCTTATACATAGTGATATAATACAAGAAATGAAGAAATTTAACTTATTTTTAGCTGAGAAAATGTTCTTCTGTAATTGAATTAACTGGGTTTTCATTTGCACTTTTTTTTTTCGTTTCTTCTCTCCAATCACTAACAATATCTGTGCAGCTGGTTTACCCCAGTAAATAATTTTTAGCTTTTATTATAATAATTATGAGTTCACAAACACTTCTGAGCAGGTATATAGCTTACTGTATAGTTAATTCCTAAATATTGCATGTGTTTTTGTGAACAAGTTGAATCTTAACAACCCTTTGAAAAATTTAAAATGAGATGGAAAGTGTTGTTTTACACATTTAACCAAGGTTTTTAATTGGCAGCACTTGTGGAGCAGCACTCAAAACACGCTCTGCCTTGCTGACTGCTCACACAGATTTCTGGGAGAAACACGCAGTTAATCAAGTTTTGTTTTATTTCCAAAGAGCCATCCTGGCAAACAAAGGCCAGCAGCTGCTGTCGCTTCTCTCCATCCTGCCCTTGGCTGCCGCTCCCTCCCGGGGCTTTGCTCGCGGTGCTGCTCCCAGGCAGGGGTACGCTGGGTTTTTGGAGCTGGGCTGGGGCATCCTCCCCGTGCCTGGGACCAAACTCCCATGAATTGCTACGGGGACTGCTGCGAGCTCTAGTGCCACCTATTCTTCTTAAAAAGAGATTCCTCGTAGATGGTGCTACCTGTTTTTCCTAATTGCTACTCATTACCAGGGATGTGAGTTCTTCACCGCACTTCTCTGGGGAGTTTGCAATTGACTGTGATAAAATAAATAGCCATTAAAGCCACAATAAACATTTATTTCTCTTGCTTTGCCTTCCATGAGGAGTAACACAGGGGTCCTGAGAAAACATCCGTGACTCTAACTCAAACAAAAGGTGAAACAGGCACTTCGCGGCATCAGCGATTGCCTGGGGAGGGAGGGGATGGGCTGAACAGAGGGCAAAAAGAGCTTTGCTTCACCCTTCCCCTCGCACATGGAGAGGTGCCTTTTCAAACCCAAATTTTATAAGGCCACTGGACTGTGAAAGAATAAGGTAAGGCTGGGTAAGGAGTTGGGGGAAAACCCCGAGGAAGCCCCTCTTTCTCTGGCTGACGTTGAGACGAGCAGTGGCACGCTGGTGTCCGTGGCGAGAGAGGGAACGGTGTTGTGGTGACCACTGGCCCAACCTCCATCGCAGGAGGGATTTTCTGCTCACAAATAGTCCTCGGTTGTGTTTTCCTTTCCTGTCTGTATTCCTTTGTGAACTGCTTACATTTATTACCGACTTTCTTTTGGTCACACTTACGTAAAAGCTGGTTAAATTTAATTTAGATTCAATGAATACGATATGGGAATTAATACAGTAATCTCCTTTTATCTGTCAGTGTTAAGAACTCCAGGCATCCACAGCTTTCCTCTACAGAGTAACTCCAGCGTTTTCTGCTCAGGAAACACACCACCAACATTAGCCGGACAGTTGCTATTCTTTTTAATTGTAGTGTTCAATTTCATTGAGGTAGAAAAAACATCATCATGAATGATATTTAGTACCATTAATCGTCTTAGCTTGATGTGTGTAAAATGTCATTTGTCTTAAATACATTTTTGCAGAAAATTGTGTTTTCTTGCCCTGGCATTTAAAATGCGATGGATCTCGAATGTTTTCGAACGGCAGTTCTCTACTTGTGATCCAATGACTGATATTGCCAGTCTCATCCTCATGCCATGTTGCTGTTCCCCTCTCACAGTTAGGAACAGATCCCACAGAAAAGAGATCTTTCCTTGATCCTCCACAGGAATGAACCCTCCTCCTGCTTTTTTTGTCCCAGAATTTAGAATGCTAGTACAGACCACTTGTGGAAATAGCAATTTCTGTCTAATAGCTTTGTTATAGACATGAAGCTACACAGTCTAATGAGCTGTACGCCTTAATGATGTCTTGATAATGGTAGAATAGAAGTGATTATTATTATTATTTTTTTTAAATGTACAAAAGGCTGAGAGTAATGAAGTGTGGTAGGATGAACGGTTTGGGTGGAGTATCATGAACTCCTGAGTCAGACAGCTAGGCTACTTAAAAAAAAATTGGTATTTCCCATAGTGACATTCCCTGTGATTTAAGAAGATCATTATACCCTCTTTTAATTTCAACCTACGTGATTATAGTTTATACATATCTTAAATAACATCTCTCCCAGATAATCCATGATAAATTAGATCTAGTGGCACGAAGTAATTCTAAGCCTCCTAATGACATCCATATGATAATTATAATTTTATTTATTGATTATATTGCTCACCTAACTGTACACTGAATCTGAGCGAGCCGGAAAACCCAGTCTGCATGGAGCTAATGTTGAGTGGGCCGAAATAGAGTGGACTGAAAAACTGGGTTTAAAGCAAAATGACTTCTCTTGTTCAGTGCTGAGAAAAACAAGAAGATCATATTTTTCCCTTTGCATTTTCAAAGCTCAGTGCTAGGAACTGCTGACAGACATTTGGATTAGAACTCTTGCATCAGTAACACACATTTATATGAACAGCAACAAATTGTCCCCCCAGACCCTGACTCCCAGTACCTTCAGGGGCACGGCAGTGGCCGGACACTCGGACAAGATCTCACCGGCTTGTACAGAGTAGACAGGTTTTGAACAAGCTGGTGTGGTTATTTTGTTAACAAGACTTCTAAGGGGAAACTTGGGGTTTTTGTTCAGGCATATATTCAGACCCTTGTTTTCTGAGGAGCTGGGTACTTTGGTTTTGTTTTTTTCCTCTGTATTTCTTCCCTGTACAGGGGGCTATGAAGGCTGCGGGCAGCCCCTTGGCACAGTCACCCCATCGTGGGGTCCCTGGGCAGCCAGGGAACAGACCAGACCACTACACCTATTCCAGTGTTTTGGCAGAAATTATAAGGTTTTTTTTTTTCTTTTTTTCTTTTTTTTTTTTTTTATGCATGCAAATCTTTAATAGGAAGAGTTCAGAGGAGAGCACGCTCTTACGCATCCACAAGACACTGCGATGCTTTGCAACAGTGTTCATTGCTGTTAGAAATGCACCACAAAACTCAAGCCAAAGGTAAGGAACAAACTACCAAATTATTCTAATGAACCGAGGATATTTGAATTCATCGTCCAAACTTTTAAAACTCACAGAAATTTATCAAGTGTCAGTATAAATTACTCCTATTATTTCTCTGGCAAACAGATTTGGTTTTCCTGAACTTGCAAAGGCTTTTACCAAATTGCTTCAACTGGCAATTTTTAAGGGGCTGATGCGCATAGAATTAGCAGCTCGGACAGGCAGAGCCCTCGCTCGGTGCGTGCATGGACAGAGGGATGCAGAGCGATGAGCTGGAGCTGTGATCTCCTCGTCCCCCTTTGACACCCCAACCCCTTCCCACACCTGCGGAAGGTTCAGCTGGGCAGCATCTCCGCCCAGGGGACCCAACCCATTCCTGCCTTACCCTAAATTCCAAGGATGCTTCTGTCATTCGGTAGATACTTTTTGGATCTTTAATTTGGAGAAGTGGGAGGAAAAAGTGGGGAGGAAAAAAGGGACTATGAGCAATAGGACAAGCTTGTGTCTGCAGCGTGCTCCGGAGGTAAGTGTGCTGCCAGGCAGGCGTGCAAACAGGCGGGAAGAGCTTTGCTGGATGCCTCCATCTCAGCTCCATAAACAAATGCTAATGTGCCCACAGCAGAGTTCTGCCTAAATTCGCTGTGCATGGGGTTTGTTAGTAGCCCATGTAACTGACCTTCGAACTAGGACCTTCTGCAGGAGTTGAGCTTTGGAGAGAAATGTTCCCCAGAACTGTTGCCCCAGAGGTCGCAGAACCCTTTCCGAGCACTCGGACCCGGACAAGGCAATTCAAGCCTTCCTAATTCACCTTCATATTAAATAGACTATTTTCTGTAAGAGGGCTGAACTTACCGAGGCAATGTTTTTTCGCTCTCTTTGTGTTGGTAGAGAAGCATGGTGAGGACCTGCTGGGAGGGCAGAGGGGGGACAGGGAGGACACGTAGAGCACAATAGGAGGGAAGTACTTAACACAGATCTCTAGCCTGGACCTTTGTTCTTTCTCCAGTGTCTCTGATGATGATTTATACAAGTGCAGTACAGCAGTGACAGATCTGCATGAATGCGTCTAGGATCCGAAAAAATAATTTCCCACTCGCTTGTCACAGAGCACTTGTCATTTTTTAACTGTTTTAAAAAATATTTTATTTATGCAGTACATTGTATTTTTTGCAGGTTTTACATAAATATTTATAACCCTCTGCATACCTTTGATATGAAAGTAATTTCTCTTATGAATCTCGTTCAGGAAATTACAGCCTTCTCAGCAGAGATCAGGGAAGCCCTTGCTCCTCGTATCCCTTCTTCCCCCGGCCTTGTGTGGAGGAATCCTTTCTGTGGTCCCTCTTGAGGGTGACAAAGTGCAGGCAGAGCCCAATTGTCATTAGTGCTAAATGATGTGTTAGGTCTTGCGAATTTTGAGCATGTCTTAACTTACTATTAGCATCTCAAAGTTGCTACGTAATGTAATCAAGGAGCCAGCCTTTGCTCAGGGGAGTGCCGAGGCTCGATGGCAGGGAGGCTGGGGGTCTGCTGCTGGGGCATCTCACCACTCGTGTCCCCACGGGATGGGCAGAGGCTCAGTGAGATGTCACGGAACTTCATGGGGTGGCCCCTGGCTCAGATTTGTCTCTCTGGAATTGGTCCTTCACCCTCACAGGCATGTACTTTAAATTATTGAGCCATCTATTTACTTCACCCGGTAATTGTTTTAGGAATTATTCATACTGTATACTTGGCAAGATTCATAGAGGTTTCCTTGGGAAACTGCAGATCTGCAGGGACTTGGCTAGTTTATATTCACAGAGCTCATTTTTCAGAAATATCCAATTTTCTAACTATTCTTTAAAAAAATGAAGTATTCCTTCCTTGTCAGAGCTAGAAACACATTTCTCATGCAGAAAACATGTTTTCTTTTACATTTTATCAATTGCACTGTAAAGCAGAACAGCAACAATGTACCAGGGCTAACAGGGCTTGGGACCACTGGCTGTCTTCTTGGCTCTCGGCGCTTTGAACTTGGGTCTGCTACATCCACCCTGAGCTCCTCCCTTGAACAGAAAAGGCAAAACATGGTGGCCCTGTGGGTCCATACTTCTTGTAGGAAGGTGAAGTATGGTTAATGCGGTATGTTTCCTGTGCCATGTCCTTGTTAGCTGTAGGGAGGGACAGACTCCAGGGAAGCAATGGGTGTTTGCACAAGCTGAAAACCTCACCCCAAAATCTGTTCAGAGCTGTTGTGTGGGCTTCTTGGTACATGGTGGTGTTTCTCATGATGGTTCATGTGGACTGGAAATTGGCTTGGGGATTTAAGCTCCGTTATGGGTCTTGGAGATTCTTGTGAGCAAAGTAGGGCAGATGCCACCAGGACCAAACATTGATGAGATGTTGAAAGTAGCCCAGGTAAGTTGGGTTATATCTGCTGGTGGTCATGCTTTGTGGGCCTGCTCAACACTGACACTTCATTTGGATTTAAGTTATTGTGATGATATAGGAGTTTTGGGGAAAAAACTGCGTGTCCCCAGAGCGACAGCATCTCCGTAGGTGCAAAATCTCACAGTTTCTTTCAAAGGACCTTCTGACAGCTCATCCCAGCTGAGGATCTGGCCATGTGTGAGGTACAAAATGTCTGCTCTTTTCCACCTAACACTGATAACCAACTGCCCCAGGAATTAGCAATGAAAGGCCGGTGGTCCTCCCACCACGGGCTACTCAAGGACTCAAAGGTGGATAAATTTCCACTGGCACAAGTGGTGTTGCAGGACAACCCGTGCTTGGACAAGCATTTTGTCCCATGGCACTCCTCTCGCTCTTGATGTTTTCAGATGGCTTTAAAAATACATGATGAGTTTTCAAATCGGTGTTTAATTTTCAGGGAATGGACATGCAATTTTCCTTTCCCATTGCTTCTACTTTTTTTTTGCAAATGATACAATTGCTACTCAAACCCAGTTATCAATATAAGCTTAAGCTTATGAGTCTATTATTAAAAAAATTATCCTCTAAGTCTCCTGTATCTTCTGTAAGAATTCAGATATTTGAAAGAAATGTGAAAAAAAAGGTAAGAGAGTACATAAAGCAATGGTCTAAAATTGCTCTTTCTGAGAGCATGTTTTTCAGTCATGGCAACTTGGAGCAGGACGGAGTAGAATGTGGGGCTGAACTCCCAAGCTGACATAAGCCTTCATTCAAAACCTGAAATGATTTTGAGGGTGGTTGTATTAGTCCCTCTATAGCTGTTCTCTTTTTTTGTGTTTTTCTGTCTTCTCCCTTTGTTGCTGTGAAGACACAAACGCATTAGCATGGAAACACTGTTTGTGGTTTTCATTGGCAGGAAAACCCAGTTGAAGGCACAAAATCCTAGCACTGAATTTGATGAGGTTGCTCCATGTAGTGTTTACCCAAGCGTATTTTCTAACCACAATGATAGGGATGTGGATGTGATTGATTTTCACGTCATTTGGCTGTTTAGGGCAGATACTATTCTCCAGCTTCACGTGGTTTAGTGAGGAAAGAGCTGGTAAGTCTTTGATCATATTCAAACATACCCAGTCTTGGATGTCACCAAAACTTCCTTCGTAAAGTTAAATAAAAGATGAGGTCAAAAGTTTTGTTATGACCAATAGTCGAGTTCGATTACTTGGTCACCACTGAGTGAAAGACTTTTTTTCACTTTACGCTTGACCAATGTCAGTGTTGTTCTGTTCAGGTGCTTTCTCTCCATAAATCACTCTACCTCAGTGTAGGGTAGCTGATGCCATCAGCTGCTCTTGGGCTTTTGTTAATATTTGAAGCTGCACCAAGAAAGTGGAGAGAAATTCTCACTAGCAGCCTTTACTTTTTGTTTTGATCACTTCCATACTAATGAAGACAATCTTAGCTACTGAGGATTAGCAAAATTCTGGTATTTATGTGTGAACAGCCAAAGGCTGCAGTCACCAAGCAGCCCCAAAAATGGTCTCCTGGGTTCAGAGCCACCATAAAGGGCTGGGGGTGGATGCCCTGGAGGTAGAAAAGGAGATCTTGAGCTTCCATGCTTCCCAACCCAAATTCAGATGCTAATAAGCAGGTTGCTGTAAATTGTTTATCAGCAAGTTTTACTTTCTTTTTAGGCCCAGACTGTTTTCTCTTGACATAATTACACCTAATATACTAACGGGTAAGTCAGTGGGGATCTACGCCGGTAAAATGAAAAAAGTTTAACTAGCTGCAATTTATCATATAGATCTCTGATTTAGCTCACATCCCTGACTCTTTGGGATGCAAATTGTGTCTGTTTAGTCTCCTTCACATATTGATAGAATGGAAGTGACTGCACGTGAAGATTGTTACAAAATAGGCTTAATTTAAAGAGGCTAATTCATGCGTCGTGTGAAGGTTCGTGCGTGGTGGATGGAGGAGGCAATTTGATTCACTGATGCTTCGGTGAGAGGAGGGTGTATGGCATTACTGCGGGAAGGAGCCAGGCCAAAGGTACGGAGATGAGCTGCTGCCTGCAGTCAAAATCTATCATCCCAAGTAACACAAACCAGTGTGAAAGGGGGAGAACAGAGCTGGTACACAGCACTCCAAGTCCTTTGGTTTGTCACTTTCACAGGTATTATTTTAATTTGAATGTATTATCCTCAAGGAAATGTAGTTAGTGGTCTGGGTGTTGAAATAGGAACGTGCATTGTGAAATGTCAAAAAATGCATCGCGTTTCTTTGCAAAGAAGGGTCCAGGAGTCTGTGACTGAGCCCGCCAGCGAAAGTCAGCCAAGAGCTGCAGCAAGGAGTTACCTGATGGGTGATTTTTGTAAGTGGAGTTTTTGTCAAAACTGCAGAGCAAAGAGAAAAACATATTTTGAAGACTTCAGTTGCAGCATCTTAAGCTGATGCATCCTGTCAGATTGGATCTCTCATGTCAAGTTACAATCTGACTTCAGATGTCACAACCCAGTGCATCAGCCACAAATCTGCCAAGCTTGGTCTTCATGTGAGACTTGTTCAAAGAAGCAACTTATGGAAGGACCTTTTATTTTTGGATCCACTTCTCACAGAATGTTTCAGACCAGGTACGTGTAAAAGTTTTCCTAGATGAAAATAAGTGTGGTATGTATACACCTGCATCATGCAAGACTGTTTCAAGTGAAAGACTAAAGTCTGATATTTTTTAGGTCTTGTTTGTCTCCAGCTGTCATTTCCTCCTACCAAGTGCCTGATCGCTGCCATGTCCCGTATGCGAGACTGCATTTGTGCTCGTGGGACACATTGGCTTGAAAAGACCTGCAGGTGTGAATATCAGGTTTTCTTTTTGAATAAAAGCATCTGCCCTGTCCTTTCCAGACCATATCTTCAGTGTGGGTAAACCCACCACTTTCAGTCCACGGATGCTGCTTTTATTGCCCGAGGACCTGTCCCAAAGCTCCCCTTGAAGCCGAGCTGTCTGCTATTTCTGTAAATAATGCGCTCGGGCAACTTTATGCCAGGGAAAAATGCTGATTTGGCAAGCAAAGGAAGCCTTACTGGCAAAGTATTTTTATGCTGCTATACACAACTGGAGGATATGTTGGCCTTGTCTCAACACAGAAATGTCTCCTCCTGACTGTGCTGGAAAGTCTGTAGTGCAATTTAGGCTCGGTGGTTGTCTGGGCTCTGTTTTGCAGTGATAAAGCACATCTCTCACCCCATGCTGTATTAGCTTTACGGGATGTATTCCCATCACATTAAATAAAAAAAAATAGCTTTAATTGTACTTGAATGACAGAGCAGGTTTGTGCTGCCACTTGGATTTTGGTTCTTACAGATGCAAAAATAAAGATTCTATGCTAATTATGTATGCATATATTAGATAACTACCCAGTAATTTATCTTTTTAGTTAAAAGGTAAGTAAACTCAAAGTCAGCCTATAGTTGAACACTTAGTGGCTACCCTGCTATTCAGTGGACATGAAGGTACAAATGGGAGAGCCAAATTCTACATTTACGTTTTCTAACAGAGATCTATCTTGCAGTGAAATCACATGCTAGTTAGAAGTCTCCTCCTCATCTTTCTCCTTCCCTTACATCATTTAATGTCCTTTCGCTGTGTTTGAGACTTCTATGACAGGACCCAAAATGGGCCCCAGGAGGAGGCAGAGGGTCAGTGCAGAGGGCTGCAGCCACAGAGAATGCCAAAGGCTGCACGTCTGGTGCAACCTGGTCCCTCACATCTGGTTGATGCTACCTGGTTCATCCCATCTGGTTGAATGAAAAGGGCTAATTTCATCCCTGGGAATCACGGGCACAGGAAAAATAGGATAGCAGTTATGCAGGGTGCATTTTCAGAGCACTGCTGACTGTAGATCTCTGCTGTCCCACTTCTGTCACCAAGGATCAGACCCTTCTGGAGGTGAAAATGTCTTTAAAAAACTCTTGCTCTTTACACTTTATACTTGTGACTGTCCCCAGTGACAAGTCCGTAATGTGTTCCCATTATGTCGTCAGGCCAGAGATCAGAGCCTGTGTGGATAACAGAAAAATGTGTCCTCTTTGTCAAGCACCAGCATCTGCCCTAAGGGCAAATATTAAGTTGGTCGAAAGTAACACTTTTTACAGCCTATTTCCTGCACAGTTAATTAACCTCCAAAACCAGCGGCTTATGTAGTTTTGCTAGACAGAAGTAGTCTTTTAGGACTATGATTTAATTAACATGACTAAAGGGAGGTGGTTGGCAGAGCAAGGTGTTTGCATAGGCATTGTCTGTCCAGCTCTGGGCATGTGGAGTTTAACATGGGTAAATAATTGTATTTGGCATCTGCTTAGTATTGCACTTCATCCGCTGTTTCTCCGGACCCGCTTCTAGGAATTAAAATTATCACGTTATGTTTTACAATATTTTTTATGTATTATTGATGGCACCTTATAAAATTAAATTGCATCACATTCATAGTAATGCAATTGAAAAGTTTCAGTCTATTAATGTTTTATTGCTGGAGGGGACAGTAGCTCGTTGTTTAAGCTACACAATATGTCCCAAAGGGCACAAGAACTTGCTGAAATATGGAAAATTTAGCTTCCAATAAACATATTGAATTGTTACAACTTGTTCATGATAGTGGCTCACTTGCACTAATATATTCTTTTCTTTACCATTTTGGAGACAGTGGTGCCTCCCGTGGTTTTCACTGTGTGCTGCAGAGACACCGCAATAGAAAAGAGGACAACATTTATTTAAGCCTCTTAATACTTCTCAATCAGCAGCGTGGGATGTTTTCTGGAGAAAAAGACCTATTCTTACACTGTATCTCTATGCTAAAATATCCACAGGGTAGGAGGCTTAATCTTCTTGAAACTTGTTAGGAGCCCTTCCTAGCCAAATGCAGAAAAACGCATCCTTCTTACCACGAGCGCTGCTTCTCATGATGAATTCCCCGCTTGTTTTTAGAGATTTGCCAGGCATAAATTACTCATGCTGTTTGGCCTTAACATTCAATTGAGATAGGTAGGGGTGCAGACTGATGCTGATGCTGTTCTCACGGTTGCTTTCTCCATTCTCCTTGCAGGAACAAAACACTTCCCGATGCTCTGCTTTTCTGGAATGATGACCCCCAAATCTCCTACCGACACCCCTACTGAGAGCCAGCGGGAAGCTGGATGTGGGCTGTTGGCGCAGTGATCTACATCTACCCGGTGAGAGATGTTTCTTAAGTGGCGTGAGGAGTCCATGTAGCAAAAAACCTGCTGTCAGGTAGGAAAAAGGGCTGTTTAATAGAGAAGTAAGGCTCGAACCCAACTTTCTTGCCAATGTAGATGCTTGCTTAGCTAGCCACCTTGTTACTACTGGCAAACTTGATAAACTAAAATTAAAATTATTTGTTTTGAGTAAATGGGAATTTTTAAGTCAAAACGAGAAAAATAAATCTAAAGTTAAGCAAATTCAGTTAAAACTGGAATTTTCTCATCCAAAACTAGTGGAAAGACACTGCAAAACTTTAATTTCACTAAGAAGAGAATTTATTAATATTGAAGTGACACTGTTACATGTGTGAAATACAACTAAATAAATGTATGTATTTATGCCAAAATAAATAAGAAAGTACTTGTGGAAGGGCAATGTCTGAACAAAGTGGAGCACATCAGAGAAGCGGATGGTGTACTGTGGGTCAGCACTGCACACATCTTTCATCATCTTCTGTCTGTCACAAGATTTTTAGGTTTCTGAATGAGTCAGAAGTTGAGCTGTACAGAATAAAACCTAAACTGTGCGATAAAATAGCCAGTGACCTCGTATGACAAATATCTCTGTTATTTCTTTTACTGGAACATGTGCACCTTTAAAACTGTCAGGTAAATGGAGAAAACTGCTGTTGCACAGATGAAACAGTTTTAAGACCATATTTCAGACTCTATTCTTTCTCAGTTTGCATTATAAAATACTGATGATCTCAAAAGTACCCATTTCTGCTACTCCTAACCACTAGTTGTTCCTCTTTCAGGACCACAGTTATTTTGCTTAAGTGAAAATTCAGGTGTGCAATGGAAGCAGAGATTTTCACATCTTTAATAAATAAAATAATTTCTCAGCTCACTGCAGGCATTCCAAGCATTGATTTAGAGAGCGATTTCTATTCATTCTTTGTTTTTTATTCTTCTTCCCAAGCAAACAAAGCAACAGTGAGCCCCAGAGTAAAAATGCTGTGAGGAAGCAGAAATAAAGACTACTCACTTGAACTCAGCCTAAAGTTAAGCTTCAAAAGGCCTAGAGAAAAGTATAGATTACAAAGGAATCCCACTAGATTTTTGTATTCAAAGGAGAAAGCATTCCCCTTCTGGTGGAAATCTGGTTTACAATGTTGAATGAGTGCCTGAAAATTTTCAGATTAAATCATCCTCAAGTCTACACGATGATGGATTTAGTCCTGGCCTCCAGTGTGAGGGAAGGGAAGCTTGCCTCGGCAAAGTTTCCTCGTTCAAGTGAAGACCAAATAGTTACAATTTATGACATTGTCCAAATATGGAAATGGGGTTCATTTCCTCCTTTTTTTCTTTTCAGAAAAAGCAGACTCAATTTTCTTGACTTTCTGCTTTTTTCTTCTGGGCTGCTGATTGTGCCCACAAGTGCTCAGCAGAGATTTCCCTTGCGGAAGAGGACTTTTAGCTGGAGGGATCCTCTTCTGCACAGCCCCAGCCCCACAGGCAACTGGTCCCAGGCCATTTTCTTCTTGTCCCTTGCTGGGAGAGGGCTCCCGCTGATGTGTTTCTGCCGCGCTGAGCACCGCGTGGCCCTGGGCTCCCCTGCAGCAACCCTAATGCAAATAATAACGAGGTACTCGGGCCGAGGGGAGCTGCGATACAGCTCTGCATCGCTGAGCTTCCGTAGATAATATATTCCCACAAGGATCCTCGAACAGCAGAATAAATTAGAGCAGCCTTGAAGCTGTTGTAATTCATGCTCAAGCTGGCAGAGAGTACCCATTAGACCTGGGAAGAGTGAGTATTCCCAGCGCTCTCTGCCAAGGAGAGCCCAGCATCAGGACGTGTTCAGCAGACGTTCTTTGCTTTTCAACCCTGTGTGAATGTAGAAAAGAAGATATAAACCTTTCTGCTTTGTTGTTTTTCCCCCTTTGTATGTAGCTGCCTCATTATTTTTCTGGTGCAATTGCGTTGGTTTAACTGAAGGCAACACGTAGCCCTTCTGCTGGTGCAAGTGTGTAGAAAGGTGAGAACGCACTCGGGTTGTGGTTCTCAAGTTAACAGGATTTAACGATAAAATGGAAGGAGGGAACTGTTCTACTTGTCCTGGAGGAAAGAATCTTTGAAAATGTCTCACTGTAGAGAGATCAGAGTGAAAAAGGTAAGAAGCAAAGGTAAAAGCAAAAGCAAGAGGGGACCACATCTAGAGGACGATAGACCTTCACTTTGGTTAGTAATTTTAGAGACAAATAGGATGAGATATTACTTCAAGCAAGCTTCACTCACAAATCATTAAATAAGTAATTCTATCACAAATTTCTCACTTCCTGTTTATGTGATGAAAAGTGCTCTGTATGTATTTAGAAAGTTTAATGTTCACATTTAAGAACACAAGAAAAATCTCTTACTATCAAACAAAATAAGTGTATTGGCTCCTTCTTCCTGTCCCCACAAAATTCCTGTCAACTTCTGACTTCATTTTTCCAAAATTCAAACTGCCTGATGTTGTTATCAAAACAGATTCTAAAAAAACACAAGTGTTTTGGGTAGTACTCAAGTACAAGTTTCTTCTAGAATTTGGTAACGACGTGCTTTAAATCTAAATCTAAATCTAGTAGAATTCAGTGGAGTTTGAGAATTAATCACATTTGCAGCAAGGGACTTTGCTTTCCACCCAAGGTGGCTCCAGAACGCTTTAATCAACGGTGTGGAAAGATTTACAGAAATGAGTGAGTTTATCGTAAAATTACAAAGTTTTGAAAATAAATTCAGAAAAACAATTGTGAACAAAAACGCTGCTGCTACGTGAATGAAAACTAACAAATAGTTTAAATTTATAATATATATATAAAAGT
>NW_009606396.1:9059-9316 GCF_000690535.1 Cariama cristata | reverse complement strand
ATTTAATAAAAATAGAAATAATAAAAGTATGTAAAGATGTATCTTAATGTACTTTGATTCCCCTTCTTAAGGAATCCTTAAAAGGGTGAGCTGTACCAGTTGTAGGATGCCTTTTATAGGTGCTCTGATAAGAGTACAAACAGCAAAAATGTGTCCAAACTCTTTTTGGTGCTGCTGAGGAACAAGGAGGCAAGTCTGTGATGACAAGATGAGCAGGAAGCAACCCAAGAGGTGGAGGACAGTATCAAAATGTCTTA
>NW_009606396.1:0-8964 GCF_000690535.1 Cariama cristata | reverse complement strand
TGTCTTCAAGGATTTCCTGCCTTTACTGTGTAATTACTTTTCTGTGTAATTTGTTTTTAAAAAACCCGCATGTACTGCAGCTTTCTACTGCTGTATAAGTCTTACAGTATATTTCCAAATGAGATTTGACTTCTGAGGTTTTGTCTGAAGCTTAAAAAAATTAAGTCAACTCTTGATCTACATGCTGATCATCAGACTTACAACTTGAGTAGACAGTTTGTTCCCTCACACTGTTGAGCACAGAATAGCACTGCAGTGTACATGACCCACAGCGTGTCATTGACAGCAGACCCTGCTCTGGCTCAAATTTAAAGTGACTCCCCCCCCCCCCCCCCCCCCCCCCCCCGACATTTCTAAACAAGAACTAGTTAATTTTAGAGGGAGGGACTGACCTGACACTTTTTTTTTCACTTTCATAGCTGTGTTTTTCCTCCCCAATTTTTCTGGTTAGTTAAGAACTGATTAGGGGGTGGGAGGGAAGAGAGAGAGTCTGTGTATCTCCGCGTGTGTTGGGAGGATCTTAACACCTTGTAAAACCTGGTAAGTTTGTTCATTTTTTCCAAATCTGAGAGAAGAGAGTGATGTGAACGTTGACAACAGTGTAATTAGCTTTTGTTGAAAGGTTTGTTACTGTTTTTGTGTTCCAGATTATGGGAATTTTTTTACTGTTCTTTCTCTTGTTTTTCAATCAATATAGGCCTAAATATATGCCAATTTTTTTCCCCGCTTTATACAAGAAGTGATAAGATACTTTCTCATGGCAGTTTTTCTGTGGGACAGATCTGTTGTTTAAAGGAAAGCTATTAAGAGCTCCCGTTTTTATGTTGGAAAGTATTTAAATATATACAGTTGCTGTCCAAGGCTAAAAGATACCATAGCTGGGTATTCTAGTGCTGTTGTCTGGATGAAATTTGAAATATTGGCTTTGAATAGTCGCTAGTCTAATGCTCCAGCTAGTGTTTTGTTCTTATACTCGGATATTTAATTGGCATCCTTCACAGTTCACTACTATGGTGGTATCTTCCTTGCCTAAAATAACAAAAAAATGGTATTAAAGAAAAATCAAGCAGCTATTTAATTCTATATTTTCCCAAAAAGTATAGTAGGAAGGACAGCAAGTCTTAAGATGTGAATGTGTTGAAATAGCAGTTCTTTTTCACCCATAGTAAATAATAGGATCTAATTTGTTTTTTCCATTATCTTCAGCTGATCTTAAGAGAACAATTGCTGTTCTTCTTGATGACATCTTACAACGCCTTGTGAAATTGGAAAACAAAGTTGATTACATCGTTGTGAATGGCTCAGCAACAAATACCACTAACGGAACTAGCAATCAGGTGCCAGTAACTTCAAATAAACGTGTAAAACCAGCAAGCAACATTAGATAGCAAAGAGGGCCACTTTGTGTTGCTACATCTATGATATAATATTTAATATAAGCTTTTTATCTCTGGCTAGGGCAAAGCAGTAGTTGACTCTAAAAGAAGCATAAATTACTCTATTATACAATGTGCTGGATCTATGTAGGCCTAACCTATGTGCATAGGTTCTCAAAGCATTATTTCATTGCCTTTGAGCAGTACTTCTGAAGTGATCTTTGTTGTCTTTAAAGATACTTTGATATCATGATTTGATGTAGTATGCCATTGGACAATAACAATAAATGGAAAGCAATGGAGAACTTATAGGTAGGTTTCTTAATATATTTATTTAAGTATAAATATAACATATCTTTTGGATAGGTGAGCAGTATTGTAGCTTATTCATTTTTTGTGATCTGCGTTAAGCTGAGGTAACTAAGGAAAATGCATTGTTAAACAGATGTTAAAAATTGTGTATACTTAGAATATTTTGTTACTCATTTACTAAAACTAATTGAAGATAGCATTGGTGGTAATATTTTAAAATTGTGACCCAAAGAATGTCTTTATTTGCACTATCTGTCAAAATAGCTAGAGAGAATTTACTGTATATTTAAGAAAATTAATTATAATAGGAAAACATCCTAGGTAGTAACACTGTCCAGGTATATCTTTACGCTGGAGTTAGGGCAGTTAGATTATCAAAAGCAAATCATAATCTGTGATACTTTAGATGATTATTTCTTACAAAGATATTTAAGTGTATGTATTTTGTAATGGCAGATAAAATTATTTAAGTGATGGAAATAAGTTTTTTGGATATGTGAATACTGTTTATTTTTATTCATTGCTGTTTCTTTTTAACTTTTAGTACCTTGCAATTTCTGATGTGTATAGCACACCATCTCCCTGAATTGCTTTTTGATCAGGAGGAAAAGCAATGAAGGGAAACAGGCATCTCTGCATTTAACAGAGATATATGTAATAAAGGTGTCTTATCATGGAATATTTGAGCGCTAAGGTAATGTCTGCCTTATGTCTAAGTTAGCCTTACAGCAAAGTGAAGAGCAGTGTAGATGCACTGTATTTCAAAATGTTACTGAAGTCATATTAAAAAGAAAGTGCCACTGAGCCTGTTTTTAAAAATGTACTGAATGTTTGGGGGGGAGGGAGGGGTATATGTTCAGG
This sequence comes from Cariama cristata, assembly GCF_000690535.1. Classification (NCBI taxonomy): domain Eukaryota; kingdom Metazoa; phylum Chordata; class Aves; order Cariamiformes; family Cariamidae; genus Cariama; species Cariama cristata. The sequence goes on along the minus strand of NW_009606396.1, from coordinate 6,415 downwards.
GACTTTTGCCAAAAGTGTGCTGTGAGTGGGTTTTTGGGGGTGGGTAAAACCAGAGGTGCTGGATGATATACCATCCAAAGTTACATGTTTTTTCTTTTCTTCTATTTCCCTGCTGATATTGTGGACTGTTGCAAAGGAAAATACACTTATAACCTTAGTTAGTATCCAGATGATTTTTTTTTTCCTGTCACATTGTGTGTAAACGTGTCACTTCAATGCAGAAAGAGAAAAATAAATTTTTAATTGTACTTGTAAAGACTCCTTTTTTTTTTTTTAAGTCTTGTCATTCTTGCTAGGTGTGCTCTAGGTGTTTCTGGATTGGAAAATTGTGCATGTTTGAAGTTTTGATCACTGAGTTCTTTTGCTCTTGAAATTCTAATGCCCTGAAACTTCTCTCAGGTTAGAGGTGAGGGGAGAAAGAAATGAAAATTAAAATGACTGGTTTAGATCTCTAAGGGTGAAGACTTCACTCTTTAATCTAAGAGTGAAGAAGACAGGTGCATAACTTCTTTTGAATCTGCAAGTGTCTATTGACAATGTGAAGACAGGTTTTTATATCTATCTATAGATGCTTTTTATTCCCTGGGTGCTTGATTAGTACCAACCAAAACCTTGGTGAGTGGTGTCCCTATGTGCTATAAATAGTAATATGAGTAGTTCTTCTGTGTGTATGAAAAGTGACTTTTTTTTCTTGTAAGGGTAAGTAAAATCTTAAAGTTATTGAAGATTGTTAAACAAGCGTAACACAAGTTGCAAGGTGAATATTTGTCACTATATGCACATGCAGGTTGTTTTATGCAGGGATTTTGGAGACTGATACACTAAATTATGTGCAGTTATGTACTCCTCATTAGTGCCATTACCAAATAGTTGCTTTTCTCTCAGGTTGCAGTAGTACAGTGGCTCACTGGAATTAGCTTGTACTTGACAAATACATAGGGAGAACTGTGAACTACTTACTTTATGGCACAAATGTTCCATTCATGAATATAGTTGAAACAACTGTTTATCACGAAGCAAGTTAAAAATACTCTAGTAGCATCCTACATCTAGTATTACATGAAACCAGCATTGTTACGGGTTGATACAGCAATACATCAGTGTCCGTGATACGTCTTGCTCCTCTTTTTGTGTCCAGTCTTGTTCTGTGCTGTATCACCATGTCATGCCTCTGACTTGTGTTCTCCCTCCCCAACTATCTAGCACAATACTATTTCCATGATTTCAGTCCTCCAGCAGTGCAGAGGGTGCAAGTGGAGCTTCATCCTTTTTGCTGAGATGACAGCACTTTTCAGAGGGGCAAGGCTAAACTTCAAGTGTGCGGACTAAGGAAAAAAGGGTAAGGAAGGGGTAAGGGGAGAGTTGCCTTTTCTATCAACATTTGTAGCAAGAAAACATCTGCGTGTTCTACCCTGCAGCCTCCTTTATAAGATATTTTGAGAGGTGTGGCAGCCTTACAATGGCAGGAGGTTGTGTAAAGAACCCAAGGGCTTGTGAAAAAGAAGCATGAGAAAGCCTATAACTCATCCCAGGTCCAAAATGCTTCATAGCATCACAGCATTTGGTTATGTTGCCAAACATCTTAAATTTTTTTTAAAGGAATATTTAAATAGCATTTCTGCTGTGCTACAGTTTTTGTGATGCACCTATCTATTTCCCATTTCAGATGACATCACAAATCCCCCCAAAGTGATCTGCTTCAAGTTTTGTGAAATATGGAATCTCCATAATGTTGGTTGGTTGGCTCTTAGGCTGCATTGGGTTGGTTTGTTTTTTTTCCTTTTCTTTTTCTTTGGAGGGCAGAGTGACATACAACCTCTTGTATATAAACAATGCCTGATTTGGGGGGGGTGGTGATGGTGGTTGTTTGCTTTTGTTCTTGAAATCTTTTAGTAAATTATGAGACTTGAATTTTCCCAGCTGTAATTTGCTTCCTGAGTGTTTACCAGCTGATTTCACTTGGTAATTGGTAGTACTTCTGTGCCTGTGAATGATTGTTTAATGAAGGTTGCAAAAAATGTTCAAGATCCATGCCCAAACAAAAGTTCTAATGAATAAAAATACAAAGAAAAGAGTCTGTTTATCGCTGTCTAAACAGCTAGAAGCACCACAGGTCTCAATACAGCTCTCGAGTTCCACAACCAAATAACTGGCAGGCAAACACCTTCGGGAAGGCTGTCTTGATTCTTTATTTTTTTTTGTTGCTTTCCTCATCTAAATAAATAATTTTTGAATCTCACTGTAGTACCCTTAATGTAAATAAGATATCCAAGCATTGTCTTACAATTGTGTGTGAAGAAGAAAAAGGGTTGCACATTAAAGAATCTTTGGGATGAATGGATGGACAGATAGACAGATACTCCACTGAAATGCAGAGACAGCTCTGAACAAGCTCTTATCCACTGATAGGATCACAGAAGTTTGCTGCTCTGTTTTTAATGAAATATTACTAAAAATACAGAAACATGGCACAAGGATGTAGAGGTTCTTGTAATCAGTGTGGTGAAACATCAGTACCTTTGGCATCCAGTAATATGCCTAACATATTGCACAGTTGTCTGTTTTTCCAAGTAGCTGCTGAAGACTTGTTTTTTTCATTAACACAGTCATTTAAAGAAGCTGGCTAGATAGATTTAAATTATAATTGAAAATAATTGCTAGTGCAGAGGTTTCCAAACTGCATCATGTCTGTGATGTGTGCAAGTTGCCTAAGCGACTAAGTGCCTCCTGTGCAGGTACGTATTCTGGGGGTAATTGCTGCTGCTGCTGCTGTGGCCTTTGTTCGTGGGAATGCAGAAGCAGAGTAAATTTGGGAACCTCTACAAGAAGTTTATTTAGAAAAATAATTACATAAAATTTAACATCCCAGTTTATTATGTTCTCTCAGAAACCTTTTAATTCCTCAAAATACTCAAATTAATGGTATGAACTAAATGTCTAAAACATTCGTACTTAATTGGTGTGGTATTTTTAAAGGTGATGTAGAGTGTCAATTGACATCTTTAACAATTAATCCAAATATGACCTTCCTTACCTAATGATTGTGTCCTTTCATTAGTTTGTGCTTTACAAAACAATGAAGTCTGCTATCTGTGGGGTTCAATTTAATATATTTGATAGTATGCCTTCTTCAAAGGCAAGAGTGAAATGGGAGACCTTTTTATAGCAGCTAAAAAAGTGAATTAGACTTTTGCAATATTTTTCATGTGGAACAGACTGTTACTGAATATTTCACTAAATTTCAGTTTGTCTGGGATGATGCACACATCCATTTATATCTGTATAAAAAAATATAATTTAGGTTATTAAAATGAATCCCAAGTTAAAGTGAAAGAAAAAATTTCACATTACATACATACATGAAATCACTTAAATGCCAGTGGCATCACATGCTACTGAATTATCTTATCTCTAATCTTAATTACTACAAATTTCCTAGATATGTTTGTCAGTATCTCCAGCAAAAACCTTTCATTGTTAATTGACCCTTGCTTGCATATGAGCTTACATATTCCCTGTGGCATTCATCAACTTACTCTGTTCAGTAGATATCTAATCATGTTCTGTTTCTCTGATAGCAAAACTGAAGAGAAACATGTTGACATTTTTAAATGCCTGTAAACTAGGCTTAATAATACGCAAACTGATTTTTTTATTGTAGCATAATGTATGGTCATGATTAGAAGTTTATAAGTGAATACTGCTTGCATTTTCTTTCAAGTATATCAGAATATTGGTAACAAATGTGGAGGGAGGAAACAATTTGATGGAAACCGTCCTCATTATTCTTTACACCACTTCAATTCTTTTTGTTTTCAGAATAGCTAATAAGAGATAGTCTTTGACCAAATGCATAGAAATGGAATGACTAACTACTTCAAAATGATTACATGAGGTCTAAAATACTGAAAGTTATTTCTGGATTATTTATTCTTGCATTAATAAAGTGGCTATCTTCAATTTACATAGGTATTTCTCTGAGATGAATTTTAAACTACTTGTCAAACTTGTTAAGATTTTTAAGGGTCACACATTTTATTGTTAACAGAGGGTGTTGAGAGAGACTGTCAACACCCTATGTGGCATTAAGCTGTTCCCTTTGATGTGTAGGCAGCACCTTAGGTCTCACAGAGCTGTACTGTAAGTGAGTGTCCATATGTTCAACCCACTTTGATGTGTTCAGAGATCTTAGGCCAGCAGCATCCGTATGCTACATCACAGCCATAGGAGGTAAAACATGCCATCTGGATTTCTGTTCCTTTTACTTACCTTGTGGCATGATGGCCTCTTTACAGGAGCAGAAAGCCTTTGGGTTTTTTTCTTCTGTTACTCAAAATTACTCAATAGTTTACCATGGAAAATCTGGTTTGATTCAGTTTTGAATTAATTTTATTTCAGATGTCCATTAACAATCTCTTAGAAGGGATGAGAGGCAGGAAAGAGTTTTCTGAATCCAAAATGTTATTCCAGTACTCATGCTATGACAGTAGAACAGTGGGTGCTTGAAATACCTTTATTAGCTAAGAACTCAATTTTTTAATTACAAAGTCTTTCACCTTTTACATCTGTCCCCAAGGCTACAAGCACAAATTTGGATACAGGCAGATGCTGGGGTGTTAATACCTCAACTTTTAAGACAGGAGATAGTTCATAGGACAGGTGCCCCACAAAAAATTACTTTTGATTTCCTACTCTCAATACCTTTTCACTGACTGTTCACAGGTAATCTGACACTAAAGTACAATATAGAGTAACATATTAGCGCTTGCCAAAAGCCGCCCTATTCGGAAACCCAGCTCTGCTCTGCAAACCTGGACTGTATTTCAGAGCACTGTTTTAACAAAGGCCTTGCACAGATGAGGTACATCAACCCGTGACACAGGAGCTCTGCTCATTCTGTGTGAACCAGGCTTGCCAGAGCTTTCCCCCCACTTTATTGGCAACCCTGGGATCTCTGGCACCAGTGAAACGTGCATACAGATAAGGTATTTCAAAGATCTTTGGTTTGGTGCAGCTCCTGTGCAGCAGCGTGTTCCTCAGTATGTTCCAGCTGCCTGCCCTCAGAGCTGCGTGTCCTGCTTTCAAGGTCCCCTTTCTCCCATCTGTTTCTTTATTGAAGTTTTGGTCACAGGAGGAATTTTCCTTTCCCTGGACAAACAATCCTGACTTTTTTGTGTGGTTTTATTTTCCTCTGCCAGCTAGCTTGAAGATGTATTGACGACAGTGATGACTTGCTCCCATGTATCTTCTACCTTTGAGGGACCTGTTCATGTTCAGATCTCAGTGTGACAGAACATGCATGCTGTATCGCAGTGCTGGCTACTCTGCTGAAATTTCTTATACACGTGGCATAGCCACAGGACAAATGTCCAGACCATATGTGCTATCACCTCATTTAGACACTGCTGGAAACCTGAGTCTCCCTGTTGTTTCATCTGTCTCTGAGGGATGTTTTGGCAAAACACTGCCTTGGTGCTTGTGATATGTCTCTTCACCTTCTGCTTCGTTGCTGGTGCTTTGCCCAGTGCAAAACAATCTGGAGGTTTCTTCGAATTGCTGTACCTTCTTCAACAGGCACCTGTCATTTTATTGTATGGAAAAAGCCTACCTGCATGGGTCTCATTTTGACAGTCTGAAGCCTCGTAGCTTATGCTAACATGTAGAGCACAATTTAAATAGCAATTTCCTAAAGCTCAGTTAGGAAAAACATACTACATCTTTTGCTCACATATTCAGTCACTATGTGACCAATATGTTTCTATCAAGAGGAAGCAGTCAATTTACACAGTGTAGTGTCAGAAGTGGCAGCCTGTGGTCTATTTACTACAGCCTTCAAACACATTGGAGGAGTTGTTTCAACATGGTGGTGCTGTTTGTGGCACATGGAGAGGAATTGGGAATTACAGGTTGCCAGTCTAAGACCCATCTCTGGTCACGAGTGTTTCCCAAAGTCGGCCTCCTTTTGTCTTGAACTTTGAGCAAAACATGTATTTTTGTAATGAAATATACTTTATATTTTATAATGGAAGAGTGCCGGGGAATCGGTGACCAACCACAACGACCCCTCACCTACCCACCAGAAACATGGTGGACAGTAAGGTCTAAATAGTAGCAGCAGCTCAGGACCACGCAAGTGCAGAGGCAGGAGGGGTTGGGGCGGACATCGTTTGTTGTGTGCCCGGTTGTACCAGCGATTGTGTCAGTGCCCTTTCTGAGGCACCGCACCTGTACGTACGCGTGTGCCTGTGCCCCAGCAGCATAGTTCAGTGAGGGCGTCTTCTCCGAGAGAGGTGACCCACCATCCCGTGGAGGATGTGTAAGCACCCACGCGTGCCCTGACGCGGAGTTGGCCGTGCCCATATACACTGGCACAGACCACGTCGCTACACGCAGGTTTCTCGGCCGCCTGCCTGAG
>NW_009606395.1:0-5353 GCF_000690535.1 Cariama cristata | reverse complement strand
CCTCTGTACTCTGCGCTGGTGAGGCCGCATTTCGAATCCTGTGTTCAGTTTTAGACCCCTCACTACAAGAAGGACATTGAGCTACTGGAGCGTGTCCAGAGAAGGGCAACAAAGCTGGTGAAGGGCCTGGAGAACAAGTCTTATGAGGAGCAGCTGAGGGAGATGGGGTTTAGCCTGGAGAAAAGAAGGCTGAGGGGAGACCTTGTTGCCCTCTACAACTACCTGAAAGGAGGTTGTAGCGAGGTGGGGGTTGGTCTCTTCTCCGTGGTAACTAGCGATAGGACAAGAGGAAACAGCCTCAAGTTGCGCCAGGGGAGGTTCAGGTTGGATATTAGGAAGAATTTCTTCGCTGTAAGAGTCCTTAAGCATTGGAATGGGCCCCCAGGGAGGTGGTGGACTCACCATCCCTGGAGGTGTTCAAAAAGTGTTTAGATGTGGGGCTTTGAGACATGGTTTAGTGGGCATGGTGGCATTGGGTGGAAGGTTGGACTTGGTGATCTTTGAGGTCTCTTCCAACCATAACGATTCTATGATTCTTGTGGAAACTCAAGTCCTTAGGACTGTTGTCCTGAGTCTACTTTTCACAAGAGAGCTGTTTTCTACTCTTACTTCTGGAAAACTCCTGCAACTTTTCCTCTCCCACAGTTTCAAATTCTTCCTCTCTTCTGGACTCCCTCGTTCTCCATTAATGTGAGATACTGAACGGTCACAGCAGCACTGTGCCTGCTTTCTGGAGAAACAGAATTTCTCCCTCTAAATTCCTTAAGAGGCCTTGGAGAAGTTCTCTGGTTTTCATTTGTCAAAGGAAGAAGCAAGAGGATGGCTTTTATTTTTAAAACAAGGGGCCATGTGAAAACCATGGGACATAGGGCCCTATGTGCCTTTGTTGATTCTTAAGATAGGCTGTCTCTTAGGTTATAAAGTTGAGTTGCACAGTATCAAAATGCATTTAAAAATGGAGCTTTAATCCATCAGTGTTTTTACAGTCTCTATGTTAAACAGATAAGGGGCTACATCTGTTTACTGGGGGAAGTGGGGTATACAGGTGTGATGTGCTAGCTGAATAGTTGTTCCGTTGCCTCACTCTGGTACCAGTGTGACCCTTCTCTATCATTGTGACCCATTTCTTTCTTATTCTATATTGAGATATAAGAAGTAAAGGAAGGGATATTGGACGTACAATATTAACCTATCCTAGAACTGTGCATCAAGTCCTGTAAACTTGTGGAGCATTATTTGAACTGTCCAATGTAACAGAAAATTGAGTTGTTTTTGATACTGCTGTGGCATTTCTCTAGATAACTCAAAAGGATATATCGGTGTTAATACTCTCTATTAGTCTGTGGAATTGTGGAAGATACCACTCTAAAAACATATTGACTCATTCCTGTTACATTTTCAGGGCAGTTGATTGACTTTTTCAGTGCTGAGGTCTTTGGATCTTGAAAAATGTCTGAGCTAGCATGTTTTCCAGCCCTTCCTGGAAGTACTGGGAGGTGAACTCAACAGCTGTCATTCATTAGCTTGAGCAGTTTGTTTCAAGTAGAAAACCCTGGGCTTATTCTGCAAGGGAGACCTACAAGATCTCTGAAAGCTTTGGTTATTACTTAGTAAGTTCAGAAACTGTTGACATTCAATGTTTGGTTTTTTTTTCTGAAAGTTTTCCCTGTAATTTGTGGGTATAGTGACAGCAAAAGAGAAAACTTAAGTTCTTTGTTTTGTCTCTATGGCTTCTTCTGTACTTCTAAATCCATCCCCTGCCCCACCAGAGGGTTGTGGGACAGATAGTGATGATAATGGTTCTCCTGCTGATGACCTGGTATTCAACATATGGTCTGTGGGTGGTTAGGGAAGGGATTATTCTATCACAGGACAAGAAGTCAGAGTCCCTATTGAAATCACCAGGCAGCAGGCTTAAATCAAGCGAAGGCAAGTTCTTTTTACGTAGCACAGTAGAAATAAACTATGAGACTGATGGGCGTAGGGTGTTATGGAGACCAGGAGTATAAATGGGCTCAAAAAAGAAACTGAAGAAAATAATAGAAAAGCTTTTAAATGCACAGATGTAAAACGAGCCCCTGGCTCTGTCCCTGAACAGCTGTCACCATTTAAAGAAACCAGGACAACAGCAAATTACCAGATCTCACTAGGATACATTAGAAGAAGAGTCAATCTTGCCTTGTTTTTTCCCGAAGTACCTATTATTGGCCACTGTCAGAGGAAGGAGCCTGGCTTTTCATAGATTTGGTCTGATTCACTGCGGCTGTCCTTATGTTACTGACCCCCTACATCTGTGAAACAGGAGCAGGGTTCAGGGCCAAGTATGCATTTTCTAGTGTGCAGAAAAAAAGTAAAATTCACGTCCTCAGCCACACAACAACATGTTCTCACTTTGTTAATATGCAAGGTTAATGAGCATAAACACATCCGCTTGACCTAAACATTCCCTAGGCTAAGAGCAGGAGTGCATTAGATCCTGGAATGGTTTGAGAAGAAAAAGTAAACCAACATCAAGTTACTCTTAATTCTGCTGTGGTCTTATTTGGTTAGCTCACAAATATTCAGGAACAGCAAGAAAAATGCAGGCTTCCAGTGTAGTTCAATGCCAAGAATGTAATCCACAGTTTGTCCTTAATCCGATGAGGATCATCTCAAATGTTTCCAGTGCTTTTGGCAGGAATATTAAATTACAAAATCTAGGATACTTGCCAGAAACAGAAAAAAGAAGGTTCACAGTAAAAGCAGTGCTCCTGCTCTACACTTCTCAGGAGCAAAATGGCACGTCAATATGGACGATCGCTTTGGGGGGGAACCCCCCCACCCAAAAAAACCCCAAAACCAAAAAACTCCCCAAAAAACCCCAAAAAAACCCCCAAACAAATTAGAAGGGGAGTTTTTAATGTCTTACAGCAATCCATTCTAATTAGTTCCTAGTACTAAAATAGGCACTGTGGAAGTGAAGGTGGCTATTGTGTCAGTATATTGAGCTTTTCTTCATGGAGCTAAAAATCACTTATCTGTTTCAATTCCAACTCAGGTTGGGACCTGAGCTCCAGAGCCTGACTTCTATTTTGTCTATGTGTTGGAAGGAACTTGCAGAACACAGTGGGGTTGCTTCAGATTCACTCTGATACAACCAAAGCCAGAGTTCAAAGACAGCCATTTTTGTTGAATTTACTGTAAGAAAGTGCTCATACCTTTATAAAATAAATTCTCAATTCTACGAAGAGTTCCAAGGAGACTGTGGGTTGGAGAACTGTAAGGTCTTATTGTATGTACATCAAGCCTCCTTTGAGAATTACATGCAACTCAATACTTGCTTTCTTTGTCAAGGTGAAAGTCCTGTTCTTCTTTAGAGTGTGAATCTTTAGCCATTTGTGATTAAATTGTTATGCTAGGGTACTTTCATGGGTATAAGCTCTCCACTAGAGAAAAGGACAAATTATAAACTGTTTATTTAGTTGATATTGGAAAATTTTCATCTTACATCAGACATGTTGACTTTGACACATTTTCCTTCTTTCTTTCTTTTCCTGCTCTCTGTCCCATACAACTGTTTTTCCAGGGTCTGCAGAGGAGTGTCTGACATTCTCATCCCTTCTAGGCAATACTCTGGTTGCTTCTGCAAGAGATAGAAACACCGATGATTTCTTTACTAATACATTTGAATTTTGTCACTCTATTTGTATGCTCTTCCTCATGCTTTATTGAAGAACTATCCTTAAGATCAGCTAGAGATTTAATGTAGAAATTCCAGCTGTACCTTACCCAAAATACACATCCTACAGAATACTGAGGGTACGTAGATATCCCTTTATTGGCTATTGTTTTAAAATAAGAGGAGTCCGAGCTTTGCTTCAGTCTCTGGATTTTTTCAGTGCCTACCCCATTCAGGTCCATTGATGCTATGATGATGCCAGCAAAAAATAATGTAGTTACGTAGAGCTGGTAACGGTATTTAATTGCCATGCTATTTAGCACCAATGCCAAGAAGTCTTTATGGATGGTGCTGTACTTTGCTGGTGTGTCCCACTCCACAAGAGTCCTAACTCAGGCACAAACATCACAGAATCAGTCTTTTATTTTCTGTCAAGAATGAGGTGGCTGAAAAACATTTTTTCTCCTTCGTAGCAGGTAGTTGTGCTTTTCTGTGGTGTCAGGAAAGGGTGGAGAGGAGGAAGTGTTGACCTCAGAGCTGCTTTCATGATTATCTTTCTTGCCTTTCTTAGTCTGGGAGATATTTTTGTCTGCCAGCTGGGACTCCTCTGCGGCTGCATGTTTTACCTTGCAAAGCTGATTGACTTTTTATGGTGCTTAAAAGACCCATATATGCTGTTGGATTTGCGCCAGATATGTTAGAAGCCACATCCTGTATCACATATGCAATTGCAGCCACAAACAGAATATGGGACACATTTTCCACTTACTACTGAAGTTTTGATAAATCTAAGTATGCGACAGCCTCTAGCTTGTTATCTTGATTCTTTTTGCAGCTCTGTTCAGATGAAAGGGTTTGAAAGAACACTGAAACTAGAGGGAAGGTGGCAGATAAAACACATGGAGGAGCCGTGCACACTCTGCCTGTCTCTTGTGAGAAAGGTAGATATAGGTTCTGGAAAGCTTTGGAGGCACAAGGCTTGTTAAACCCACTGCATGTTTTTTCAAAGGAAGCTGGACCTATATTTAGGGAAATGTCATTGGCAGCATTAAAGTTGCTTAAAAAAATAACAGCACTGCTTTCTAAACATAAGCTCTCCTTCCTTTTAGTTATAAATCACCAGCTACTTTCATCAAAAGAAACCATAAGATAAGTTTTTCTTCTTAACCTGTGAATGAGTGGATTTAAAGTTGCTCGAAGAATCACTGTCAAAGGTGTTAGCAAAAAAACAGCTTTAATATGAATTCATAGAAAAGCAGCTTAACAAAGTTTGATGACAAGTTCACTCTCTTACTTTTTACATGAAGGAAAGGAACACAGAAAATAAAGAAAAAAGGTTAAAATTGAGCTAGAATTGTTTACACAGAGACTGGGTGTAAAAGGAGAAGGGGTAAGGGAGACCCTCCTGTTGAGTCGTGAGATTTGGAGTAGATCCCCTTTCTTTCTAAACTTGTTCTCAGAGAAGAGTCTAGGTGTGGCTGGATCTAGCCCTGGTCCCAGACTTGGTCAATGGTTTATGTCTAATAGATACCAGGAGTGAGGTAGGTAGCAGTACTTTTCATCTAACAGCACTTAATCACTGACTAATTGAACATCTATGAAGCACTATGATCATAGCAATGGCTTAAATTGTTATAGGGTATTTCAATCAATTCACACATGCATAACACAAACACTGAGAGATATATATGTATA
>NW_009606394.1:16408-31760 GCF_000690535.1 Cariama cristata | reverse complement strand
TAAGGCTAGTGAAGCGTTTTTAACTGGAAATATCTGTTGGAGTACTTGTGTAATGGGCATTCCTAAAAGTGCACCGCTTTCCCAAGGGGAGTACTGAGATGGAGTTTTGGCCTGGTTTTGTTCTTTGGTTTTGGGGGTTTTTTTGGATACCTGATTGCCTGACACAGATCCTGAAGCTGGGATGGTATTTCAGGTTCCTTCTCTTTACAAAGCAAGCAACTCGTACTTTTCTTCTGGTCCTACAAATACTGGGAGAGGGGGTGCCATGTGGTCACTACAGTGCGCTGAAAGGATGATTTACCAGACGGGTCCACGAACAAAAAGCTGGGGTCATGTGACTGCCCAGGCAACTCCTGACAGTTATGAGGGCAATTATATGCTTGAAAAAAAATTAAGTTTTTCCAAGCATGAGAGAAGTCAGGTCCCTGAAACCATAAGGATTTTTTTTAAAAAAAAAAAGCTGACAAAAAAAGTAATTACCCAAATGTGAATACCTGCAATACAGTGTGTTTGTACATATCTTTTATGATGTACTATCAGTGTGTGCATATATTTGCACAGGGCCATGAAAATTTTGCTTACTGAATCATATAAATATGTAATATTTTCTGATGGATACTGAATTATTCCAGCATTATGGAACTGAGAAAACCAGCAAGCTGAAATATTCTCCAGCTTGCTGGTTTTCGCATTCCACTGACGCCTCAGTTGCACATAATTTTTACAGGGGAAAAAGATCTGCCTGATAGTCTTTTAGATTATATTAGAGCTGATACTAATGATACTTTTAGGGGCGAAAAACCAGAAGGTTCATTTGTATGGCCTGGAGCTGTTACTGTTGGCACTGAAATCTGATTCGATTCGAGGAGAGCAGCTAAGACAGGAAAGGCAGCTCCTGACTTTCATTTTCAACCTGTGGTTTGGGAAGGATGTAACCAACACATTGTCTGATGCGCCGCTCCAAGATACGGAACACTTCTTTAAGTGTCATACTTTAAAGTAATGTTTTAAATTTACCTCTCTGGTCAAAAGCTCAAAGCAGAAAGAAATAAGGTGTAGGGATTTGATGATTAAGATATTTTCATTGGACAAAAGATAAAAAGGAGAGGGAAATGAGGAAAAAATATCTATGTGAGGAAGACAGCATAAGATCTTGTGCTGCAAATGTTCAGGGCTTAAGTGAATCCAGTTGAGTTAGTGGCATCATCTGGGCCTTTTTCTCGTCTGATCACATTCAGTAAAACGCAAAACATCTTTTGTTACTCTTTGGAGAGAGCAGCCTTCAACGGTGCAGCATTTGCATTAACAAATCATGCAAAGACAGTTTGTTTTGAGGGTGGAGAATTGTCCTAAGTACCTTTTTTCACTCATTCAGAAAAATCTTAATTTTAAATCTGCTATTGGCTCACATCTACATTAAAAATTCACTCAGATTTTCCCCTGAAAACTCATCTTACAACTGTTCCCTTGCTTGTAAACTAGTTGTATGGCATAAATCAGGCAGTAACTTCTTCTCGCAAGAAGGTTAGGAAGAGAAGGAGGAGAATTTCTCAGACACAGAAATACCAAATACTGGAATATTGCTGGAATATTGAACAGGGAATTCCTCTTCCTTGAATGCACTTCGTACAGTAGAAGTCCTTTCAGGACTGTATTGTAAGAGAGCTTTCAGATTCAAATTCTTATGACACAAAATCTAAACCGAGATCAGGAACATAGTTACAGGGACTCATAAAAGGGCATTGGATTTCACTCCTAGAATGGATCGTCACTAAAGGCTTTTCTTCATTTAAATCTTTAAGGCATCCACAAGAAAAGCATATGTTCCACCTAAAGGCAGCATAAATGCAGAACCAAAGCTGGGTGTGTCTCTTTTCCTTGAACTCTCAAGACTGGTTACCCATGACTGGTTAGTAAAGGTGAGTAATACTAAATGGCATGCACATGTTATCATAACCCTGCATGACTTATCTTCATTGCTCTCTAATATACATTAAATTTCTGTCGCACAGGTGAGATTATGTCATGAAATCAAACAATTTATTAGTGTTGCTATGACTGTTTTATGACGACTACACACAAACCATTCCAACCGAGCATGTCACTGAAAGGAAGTGTTACACCTGAACTCACAGACTGTCTTCTATTGAATATTCACAACTGAGTCTTGAGTTGGAAACCGCACTGCTGAACTAAAGCGTTAGCAAAGTGTTAACAGCACTTCTTTAACATTGATCAAAACTGCAGATATCAGATAATACATTTTTAGGTTGCTCAACATCTATTTGGATAACTTACTGTTACAACCAATAAAATAATAATTTTTAAAAAAGGCAGCCCATATTCTTCCAGATTATACCTGGGCATAGTTCAAGAGGAAATGGAGGCTGGTGACCACTCCCAACTGCCAGCTATACAGCTTTGTAGATGTAAGCCCTGACGAGACACTTGCCCATCGGCCAGTCCATGGGCCTGGCTTTTGTTTCATTTACCGGCATAGATACAGTCTTTGGTGTTCACTCTTGCCATTTCCAGTGATTTATACAACCATTCAAGATATATTCCATGAAAAAACCTGTATTGAACCAAAAAATAGGAGCAAAACCCAGCTCTGCTATGAACAATACCTATCCTGATCTTAGTAAATAATCTTGCAAATATTCCAGCTTATTTTTTGGAATAGAAGCATATATAAAATGATAAGACCAGAGAAATTGTCAGTAAACAATTTGGAGATGAACGCTAACAAAATGCAGCCCACTATCTTTTCATACTAGGTCTGCATGATGCTGTTGCTCTGTGCTTCCAATTGCTTACACCTTGAACACTTTTGCTTAATAGTCAAGAGGATTCTGGAAGAAAAATAATTGTTAAAGGTTCAGCTTGATCTCAAGTAGCAGAGCCAGAACACAAGGCACATGTCTGACCCAATGTCCGCTTTAGTTCAGATCACTGTATAAGCTGAAGTTAGAGAAAAGTTTAGAAATTTTTATGTATCAGTGAATTTTACTTCTCTATCAATCTGAAATGTATTTTGACATTATTCTTATTTTTCTAAATAGTATCCAGCTTATGTAAATTTCAAACACCTGACATTAATTTAACAACACACGCAATTAGCTTCAGGTATTTAAACTAGGTAGCTGCTCCTCCATACAGAGGTGGGACAGTTGTGAATACAAAGATTAGGAATTTGACCCACAAAAGCCAATCTAGACCTTCAGTGACATCTTTTTGCATTTATAGGCAAAAATGAAAGCTAACAAATAACCTTTATCATTTGCTCAATAAAAGAAAAAATGGAACCTTCAAGTGATGTTTAGAAAAAAATACCATCAAGGTAACACGGAAACTAATTTTAGTAAATACTAAGAAGACAAAGCAGAATGTTTACTCTTAAATAGACCATCATAAAATACTGTCAGAGATCTAGGCAGTTAAATACATAGCCAAGAGATGTTAACTGTAGCAGGATCTCTTGCTGTATTCCTCTTGGGGATTAAAGGTGTAAGCTCTGCCCTACTAACATGATCAATTCTTACTCAGTCTGAGTGTTTTTAATGAACAAAAGATGACCCACCTCGAGTTTCTATAGTGACAGTCCAAATGCTATGGCTAGTGTACTTTGGTTTCAACTGTCATAAATGTTTTTCCTTATCAGTTACACCCAAAGAAATTCAAAGTCCAAAGACAATTCACAGCATCCTCCTGCAAACAAGTTCTGCCCTGAACGCTGATCACTTTGGTTTGGAAGATGTCTATTTTCAAAATAGCTAAGTATGACAGCTTAACTCTTTGCCTTGATCCAATACTCTTTAGACTAATCTGTAGCCCAGTAACTTAAAAAACTTAGTACTGATTCCCTAACATCCCAGGTTAGGTGTTCTCAGAAACCTGAAGATGCTTCCAATATACAGTTTAATGCCCCCAAAGCTTAGTGTCTCACCTGTTTCCTCGCCCCAAGGTTGAAGATCAGTATGCACAGCAGCTGTTTTCACTAATACAAGCGATATGTGTCAATTGTTCTACCTGACTAGCTGTACATTAATAATACACTGAAGTACAGTCAGTGCAATACCCCAAGGAACTACACCTATGTACTGTCCCAGTGCACAGCTGCTGCCTGCTCTCCTGCAGCACTAATAACCACCTCAGCAATCAGCTTCTTCCCTTGTTTTCCATTTTATCATCTCTGCATTTTCGGTATCAAAAGTGTACACCGTAGTCAGTTGAGGAACCTCAGTACGATTAGAAATAGGATTGTTGGGTTTCCTCATGCTCTAAACAAAGGCAGCCGATTTCCTCTTAAGGACCGTAACGCCCGGGTTTGTGACAGAAGGCCCAGCAGTGGAATCCATCAGCTGGAAGTGTCTTGGTCTACAGTACTGACCAGGCAGGAGGGATACTTGTTTTGCTTTAACTTCAGCCAACAGGAGGGCTGGGTGCTAGTTACGCTGGAAACTTGATCTCAATGCGTCCTGTCACTCTATGGACCTCAGCATCACCTACTTGAAATAAAGTGGGCAATGAAGGTTTCCAATATTCTTCTTCCTATTACTTTCTTTATGGACAAAGCAATACTCTTTCTGCTTAATGACAACTGTATTGAAAGCTAGAGTTCAACTTGCAATGGTTTTCTAATACTAAACAAATGCATATTCAATGCAAGCTAACTACAACAACATTCACTTTCCAATTACAATACTAATATTATTTTGTGCTTACTATAAAATGAATTAACATGGTAGTTACAGATGCTTCCTTTCTTATAATTTATACACTGTTCTAGACTGCCCTGAGGCCCAAACTATTGCTTACTCAACAGAAATATATACTTGATTGCAAATACAAGTATTTTAAGTCTCTTGTCACATATAGTCCACTCTCATTTTAATTTCATACACTGCACATGGGGGTAAGAACCTACTTGTTTGTTCAAAAGGACTACAGAGAGTATGGCTGCAGGTATACTGTTATAAATGATTCAACAGTTTATTTGTGTTTTATCTTTTATTCAAAATAATAACAAAGCAAGCCAAATTACCTGGGGAATTTTTCTCAAACAAGATGAACAGATGAGAACCCCTTTACATTATGCAGAGTGTGGGGGCAATATGCTGTGTGCTATTTGTGCTGACACCAGTTACATTATGTGCCAACAGAGGTGGGGTTTATAGCTATTGTGCTTCCTCTTTGAAACACAGTATAAAGGTTTACCGAGCACACACAGCTCTTCACTTCAGCGGCTCTCTATCTGTGTAGATTCAGCTGTTTCATTTTAGGAGACGAAGAACACAAATGGCACTCTCTACCCGAAGCCTTCGGTGGGGTACGAGCACCCGCTTCCAACCTACTTCACCCAGTGTCAGTGGTTTAACCTCCAGCAAAATGGCCATCGCAAAGATTCAAGCACCTAGCGTCTATGGGGGAGCTGGCGGCTACGGCACCCGCATATCGACCAGCACCAACTATGGTCAAGGCTTTGGTGGGAACTTCCAGCTTAACATCACTGGTAATGACGTGCTGCTCACTGGCAATGAAAAATCAACTATGCAAAACCTAAATGACCGTTTGGCTTTGTATCTGGAGAAGGTGTGTTCTCTAGAGAAGGCAAACTCCCTGATTGAAAAGCAGATCAAGGAGTGGTATGAGAAGAATACAGATGTAAGGCATGACTATAGCTCATACTTTAAAACAATTGCAGATCTCCAAAATAAGGTAAGATATCATCCAGCCATCTATAAATGCATGTATTGCAATTATGAGGGAGATGATAGATAATAATCTATTGTAGAAAATGTACTTTTCCAAATGGCAATTGTCTCAGCTAAGAAAAATGAATGCTTTATTTTGATCAGATACAAAGTAGTGACAGATTTTATGTAATTTGTAATACTAAATATATGTTTGCAGGTGTGAGTAATGTCATATATGAAAAATCTTTGAATCAAAACTAATTAATTCTATTATACTTGCATTAGATAATTTTAATTAGTGAAAGTACTGATGGTAATTTACATATTTAAATATAGTTTAGCATCTGTCGATTTCAAAGTTTTTTTTTAGAAAAGAATGCCAAATGCTTAGAAAAAATAATAGATTACCAGATGAAATAGTAAATTGCCACTATAAACAATAAAATATTCCCACAGCAATCAGCTAACAGATTTGTCAAATTATGTTTCCAGTGAACTTCCTTAAATCTTTCCCCTCTTACTTTTCACCAGTTCTATTTTCCATCCTTTAAAAGCAGAAACCTGCCAGAGAGCAGTTCATCCCAGCTATTTTATACACCGATTTTATGATAAGCTAATTTGCCTTTTGGAGAACCCCAATTCCTTCTACGCACTTCAGAGGGAACTTCGCTTAAACATAGGTGACTAATAGACAGCTGAAGTTAAGTGAGATGAAGCCCACGTGCAGTATTAATTTCCAGAAATGGATCAAGTGTGCATTTATGTGCAAAGATTCATTGCTTTTCAACCATTCCTTTTTAGATTAGTGCTGCACAGTTGGAAAATGCAAGGCTTGTCCTGGAGATTGACAATGCCAAACTGGCTGCTGATGATTTTAGACTGAAGTAAGTTCCATGATCATTTCATAAATTCTTTTTCATCCTCCTCTTATTCATGAAGGCTTCTAGTTACTAGTATCAAAGCCGAGAAGTAAACATTTTCTAATGTAAAGTTTAATAAAAAGAAAAATTTTACAACTAAGCCTGTAGTAGTCACCAATTCTAACATTTACGTCAAACAGTTTCATTTTCACGATGACAAAACAAGCCTTATTTTACAGGTATGAGAATGAACACCTGCTCAGGCAAAGTGTCGAGAGTGACATTAATGGACTGCTCCGAGTTCGTGATGATTTGACTTTGACAAAATCTGATTTGGAGTCACAGATTGAAAGGGTGAATGAAGAACTAGCTTTTCTTAAGAAGAACCACGAGGAGGTGAGAGCAGCCGAACACTGTCAGGGAGAGATTTTTTTTAAGTGGTGTACCTAAACTCAGCCTTACTAGGAATAAGAAATCTTCATGGTTAATCTGAAAGATTACTTTAATTATAGTGGGATTCAGCTCCAGGTTAGCACATCAAAATTTAGGTACCTATTCGTATATTATCTATGTGAATGCGCCTATGGTTCTGTTACAACCAACTGAGAGACAGTCAATAAAAGAGACATAGCCTAGGGCGTGATTCAGCTCACTGTAGAGCAAACACCTATTGCTGGTCAGCTGGGACACTCTCTGGTCTCTACTGGTTGTAACAGAGGCTCTGGCTTATGCAAGGATACCTACAAGTTAGGTATGTGTACTCGGTATCTTCTAGGAGTCTAAGCTCAAACTGAAGCTCACCCTTAACATTACACTTACAGTTTCAAAGACCTACAAAGGTAAGAATGTTACACAACTATTGTTTATTTCTGCTTTTCAAGTAAAGACACACACTGAAATCCTAAATTCAAAATGACTGTAAACAAAATCTCAGTTATGGCATATGCCCAAGCTTTCCTCTTAGTGTCATACTATCAACTTCAAAAGTGTAAATTCCCTGTCACATTGCAGAAAATACATTCTTTAAGCACTGTATTAGAAAGATCCAACCTACAAAAAGAGCCAGCCTAGCCATCCACTTAAAACTGTGCTGTGCAGGACTGAAGCATTTGTATCATTTCTGGAAGCAGCATAACTCTGTGTGGCACTAACTGACATCCAAGCTATTAGGCATCAAAGGCTGAACAGCTCCAGAAACTAAGGAGTGAAGGTTTTCTTTAAGAATAATCGGTGGTTTAGGAGCTGCTACCCCACAGAAGTATACAAATAGGAACCATGACTTCTATAGTCATTCCATAGATCTGGTCCTGAGGAAATCATCTTTTTATAATATGTTTGTCTATGATATAGCATTTATTGCTACAAAATAAGTAAAATGTTGTAACATGAGGTGCACTAAACAGTATTTACAAGGTGATTAAGTTATCCTGCCCTGAGGTGCTATTTAAGAATTACTTCTATGTCTGTAGATTCTGAATTTGCTTCCAATATTCAGGAATGAAAGTTCCCTGTAGCTGATGCTAACACAACCCTCATTGCTGTAGGATGTTGACAGACTGCGCAAACAGGTGGGCGGCTCAGTGAATGTAGAGGTGGATGCTGCTCCAAGTATTGATCTTGCAACTATTATGGAAAACATGAGACAGCAATATGACAAAATGGCAGAAAAGAACCGTCAAGAAGCCAAAGAACAATTTGAAAAGCAGGTAGGGTCAATTACTTAAACATCAGCAAGAACTTAGTCATGTCTACTTGCAGTTTACAGTCCCTCCATTTTTGCATTTCAGATAGAAGAACTGAACCAGGAAGTAGCAATCAGCGTGGAAGGGGTGCAAGCCCAAAGGAGAGAGATCACCAACCGGAGACAGATCCTTCAGGGGGTGGAGCTAGAATTACAGTCCCAGCTTAACTGGGTAAATAATAGAGAGTACTTGAAATAAGGACTGTGTTTAGTAGACAGTTACATGGATAAATACAGAAATTGAGAGGCTTTTTAATTAAAATGCTATTTTAACACAAAAATGTATCCTCTTGAATAATACATCTCTCTTCTTTTCATCGGCTCTAGAAAAAGTCTTTAGAAGACACTCTGGCTGAAACTGAAGCACGTTATAGTTATCAGCTAACCCAAATTCAGGAAGCAATTGCCAATTTAGAGGGTCAGCTGAGGCAACTCCGAGCTGACATGGAGGGTCAGAATAACGAGTACAGTATATTGCTGGATCTCAAGACTCGCTTGGAAATGGAGATCGCCACGTACCGCCGTCTGCTGGAAGGAGAGGACAGCGGGTGAGGAAATGCATGCACTTTGCTTGTCAGTTTAGTTTCATATGACAGCAAACAACATTGCAAATACTGTCTATATTCACGGAAGGTGAAAGTGTAGAATCTGCCACTTTCCAACTGGTTTGGAGAGGGGGGGAAGTCCGTTGCCCAGTTCTCAACTGTAGATTCAGAGCAGGCTGCAGTTTGTGCTCAGTTTCAGAAGCTGCTGTGGAAGTCGGCTGAGTCTCTCTCTCTCAGCCTCTGCGTAGATCTATACTGTTACTCTTCATGAGCTGAGTAGCAGGATAGATGTTCACTCTCCATAAGCATCAGCAATTCAATTTTGGATTGACTTGTCCACAACTGTAATGACTGTAGCTTCTGCAGGCCTAGGCTAACCTGGGCTAGATTTTTTTTAACCCAGTTTAGACACCACAGCACCTAGTCACACTAGAGCAGGCACTCAGCAAGAGCATATTGACCTTCTCTTGCAGTCCAGGGCAAGTTTTGCAGCCTGCACTGGACTACGCTCGGCTCTACATGTGTCACTAGTAGCCAAGCTACTTAAAAATTTGAAGAGGTGCAAGTGAGCTGACACTAAATGTTCAGATAGTCCAGTATCCCATATTCTGTAGACGTCTATGAAAGTGAGGCAAGCAGAGGGTGTTATTTCCCCCCAAGATTCTGCCTGTTCAGCTGTTCTGGCTCAGGAACCAGACTGGGCATATCTGCATGAGCTGCAGTCATAGCACTGCAGAACTGAGTCTGCAGATTATTTCACCTATAGCTTATGCTTAGCAAGTTTTACTTGAACAGAGAAAATTCATTTAAACACCTGGTTAAATATCTTGATGAAAGGGCATTACGTGTCTGGATTAAATGTACAGGAAACATACAAGGATGCTTCTTCAATATGTTAGGTGCCATATATTTATATTTTTTAATTTATAATTTGAACAGACATTTCCAAGAGGATGTAACTACAGCAGAGCTTGAAAAAGGTATGTCACACCAACTTCCTTATTTTTTGATGGCTGCCTGTTGAAATGTTACGGAACTAAGTATAAAACAACACAGTTTCAGAGCAAACAATCAACCAGTGGAATCTTACATCAAGAAAGCAATCAACTATATGAATAGATAATCTACAGGGATTATACAAAGCCCGTTTTTATGTGTAAAATTCAGATGCCCAAAGAAAAACCAAAGACTCATCAAAAGCCAAGAGAACGATGGAGAATTATTGAATTACCCTCTGGAGGACTTCAGAAGCATCCGCTTCTTCCACTGACTACACAGGGAGACTAGGCTCCTAAATAAAATATCTAGTTTAATAGCAAAACTATCTATTTCAGTGTAAGACCATTCCTAGGTTTTAGGTCTACAAGTTTGTGCTATACTGAAGCAAGATGATCAGGAGTGATAGAGCATTATTCAACACAATGTCCACTATAGTATTATGGGTAACATACAGGATGTTCAAAGGAAGATAAACCATATCCTATATACCCCAAAAGTTTACTCCACAGTAACTGCATTGAAAAGATGCCTTCATCTATTTTCTCATCGGTGGAATTGTTGCTAGTTCTACAGTAATATTACGCTGTCAATATACATTGCATTTAATTAACTCTCTGTTCAATCTCATTACCAGAATCAAGCAAAGTTAAGAAGATCAAGACAATTGTTGAAGAGGTGGTTGATGGCAAGGTTGTCTCCTCTCAGGTCAAAGAGATTGAAGAGAAGCTGTAAATGGCACCAGCAGAGAGAAGACGGCCTCTGAGCTTTGTGGAGCTGATGCCAAAACTAAAAGATTACACTTTATAAAGAATGCAATATAATTCTCCTGGAAGGGTTGAAAAATGTCAAACTATCAAATCTCAAACAGTCCTTTTCCTTTTTTTTTGTGTGTGTGTGTCTGTGGGAGTGTTAATAAAAATCACTAAGTTACCAAGTACAAGATTTTGGGTTTACTTACATAGTGACTAAATACCTTGATGGAAAAAAAAAAATAGCCTGTTATAAATGTATAATTGTTTCCAAGACAGATAAAAACAGAAGTATTATTTTTTTACTTCCATCAGTCTTAAAATTACATTAAAAAACTTGCTCAAGAAAAATTAGAAAGTCAAATGACTTCTAGCATGAATTTACTATAGCTTTTAAAATAATCTAAATTAAAATTAGAAAAATACTGAAGCAATGTTTACTGTTGAAGTTTCAAAACACTAAGCTGGTGAAAGTCATTAGATGAAGACATGGGACAAAACTGGCTCATGTGCTTAACAAGCTCTGAATAGTGATGGACTTCTGAAAGCACTATGAGAATTTTTTCTTCATTTTTTCAGACAGTTCACTTCAGCATTTTGTGGCTTAAGTTTTCTCACACTTTCAACATATTGATAAATGAAAAGTTTTTAGAAGAGAGCTGCTATTTCTGAAACCTTGATGGACACGTCATCAAAACTTTACAAAAAAGAATTTACCAGATACAGATGATACACTCTCTATCAAATATGTTAGTTTAATTGCAACTCAAAATTTAGCAGTCTATTTTTTCTCTTATGTACTAGCACATTTAGAGTAGATTTCTTTTTAAAAGTGCATTAAAATGTTGATGCAGTGCAGCTTTTCTGAACTTGAACTACCATTCAAACGCAATGCAGCTTCACTTCATTAAAAACTGATTTTCAAATAAGAAGTGTCAATTTGCATTTCATAATAAATTAAAATGAATAAATAAATTGAAGAAGCCTATTTACTATTTTTCACTCTCTGTGAATGTTTCTATCACCAGGAACTATGGCAAGGAAAAATATTTTATCAATAAGAATGTATTTTGCCTTTCAGTTCAGAAATAAAGACCACCATCTCTATTAAACCTTTCTCTACCAATAACTGCCCGTACCCTTTCCCACACACTCTAAGTCTCCTATGCCGCACCCAGATCTTCAGTCCAAGGAGTCTACATTTTCCTCTTGACAACATAAACACAAAAAACTCTTCCTTTTCAATTCTCACTTGTCCAGGTGTTATTTACTGTACACCAACAGCTGCCAAAGAAAATAATCCTTTGCTTTTGCTATTGTGAGTCAGTGATACCAGGCTATCAGTTCATCTCTAGAGAAATGCTTTACTTAAACCTTTGATCTACTGCTCATAATAAATTTCTGCTCAAAAAAGCACCCATGCTCCTGGGTGTAGACAAATTAAAAATGAATACATTTCAGTTGACAAATCCAATGATATAATTAAGCCAGGACAAAGAAAGAAAACAATTTTCTGCTTACCAAAATAACTTCAAAAGAAAAGTATATTGGTTTTGAAGGGTTTCGATGCCTAAACCTGCAACCAGAAGACCTATATTTGATCTTTAGATTTATATTATAACAAGCACAAAATACAGAAATAATTTTCCTTATTTTGAGAGAATAGCAAAGTATTCAGAAGAAACAATGGTTTGTTTTCAGCTCAAAAGTATAAACTGTTGGTATAGGCTATGTATATAGCCTATATGTATATACAGAGATATTTCAGTGATGAAAGGTTTAGGGCAGATTCGGTATAATCAAGTATATTTATGTTTCCATATCAACGATCAATCTGCAGATCACTTAATGGCATATGGATGCCTCTTCATACACTTTTGTGGATCACTTTTCGTACTTCTTCTTAAACATACAGGGAGCACTAATCTGGCAGAGGTTCATGCCAGAGAAGTATTATGAAAAGAAACATGTTTTTGACATGCACACCGGGAAGTATGATATGAAAGGGATCACTCCACTGACTTAAGCATACTCCTATAATAATAGCCCGAAACCAAGAAAGCAATGAATATGTAATGACAAAAAAATTATTTAGGAAGGATTTAAATGTAAAAAGAAATTTCTGTGCTCCATTGCACATGGCAAAACATTATCATGATGTCTTAGGTCTACCCCACCCATTTCCCCTCATACAGCAAACACCTGGAGGGCACCAGATTTCCACTCCCATTGGCAATTGAGATTGGCACATCTCATTTAGTTTGGTCAGGACATACTAAACTGACTTCCCCTCCAAACAAGAGAGAGAGAGAAAGAATTAAAGATCTTCCTAGGAGGTGGGGACTACTACCAAAACGCCCACTGCCTCCCCTATATAAAGGTTAAACTCTTCTCTGATCTGCCTTGCTCTGTGGTGCAAGCTTCGTAACAGGTCAGGGCACCTTGAGCACCATGGCCCTTTCTGTGCGCACAAGTAGTGGACCCCGGCAGTTCTCTTCTCGGAGTGGATTTGGCGGGGGATCTCTGCGACTGTCTAGTTCTAGTGGTGGAGGAGGCTTTGGTGGCAGCGGACTTGGGTTTGGTGGTGGATCTGGTGGAGGTTTTGGTGCTGCTTCTATGCTTGGTTCAGGCTCTGGCTTCAGTGGAGGTTTTGGGAATAGCTCAGGTGGAGGCTTTGGGAGCAGTTTAAGCAGTGGCTTTGGTGGAGGCTTTGGTAGTGGCTTAGGCAGTAGCTATGGAAGTGGCTTAGGCAGTGCTTTTGGCGGAGGTTTAGGAAGTGGTTTTGGCAGCAGCTCAGGCACTGGTTTTGGAGGTGGCTTTGGTAGCGGCTCAGGATCTGGTTTCGGAGGTGGTTTTGCTACTGCTGGTGCTGGGGATGGTGGCCTTCTTTCTGGCTCAAAAAAAGAAACTATGCAGAACCTCAATGACCGTCTGGCTGCTTATCTGGACAAAGTACGATCTCTGGAGGATGCCAATACTGAGTTGGAGCGCAAAATCCGTGAGTGGTATGAGAAGAATGGCCCTGGCGCTGCTATCCCTGGATCTGGGAATGACTATAGTAAATATTATCCTATAATTGAAGATCTTCGAAACAAGGTAGTAAAGCAATGTACTTAACGTATGTTTACATTTGTAATTCATCTAATAATATTTTGGATAAAAATAACAAATTCCTTTCAGAAACCAAGAGCAAATTTATTCTACAGTACTGACACTTGTAATAATCTCTGTCACATTGCACTGCTATCACGTGCTGAATTTTTCTTCTATATTAACAGCAGTTCTGCAGCTGTATCGCAGAATGCTGTATGACTTGGTCTAATTTGAATGAAGGGGAAGGTAGGGATGGAATGCAGTTCTACAAACCCTTGTAGATTTCAAAGTTTAAATTTTAGCAAGTTTCATATTTTTGACATCACAAATTCAGTTCCTGAAATTGACAGGCTACCTGGCAAGGTCTTCAGAGATTATAAACTTTCTAGTCATAGAGTGCAAACTGGTATTCTACCACTAAGTGAAGCATGCCGATTTGCAGAAGCTGAAAACCTGTCCTATATATTTTCATAGTAACTTATACAAGAGTCTAACAAATTACTCTTAATATTATAATCGTATGTAGGATTACAGTTATGTAAATAGCTATACTGAGCTGCAAAGCCATTGGGCTATAAAATCATTCTCTGAACATTGTTTGTATTCCAGATCATTAACGCAACTATCGACAATGCAAGAATCATTTTGCAGGTTGATAATGCCAGACTGGCTGCTGATGATTTCAGACTGAAGTAAGTATACCTTAATATTACAAAACCTCTTACGAATATTTTAAGTAAAGAATTCTTTTGTATTTACTCTTACTCTTTCCTTGGAGAATACTTTAAGATAATTATTAAACAATACTATAATAATTATGTGTACTAAGATTTCATATTAAAAGCCATATAAGTACATAGTAATAGTCTGCATTTGACCTTATTAACCACGTAAAAAATCCTATTTAATTACTTTATTTACAGATATGAGAATGAAGTGGCTCTTCGCCAGAGTGTGGAAGCGGACATCAATGGTCTGCGCAGAGTTCTTGATGAGCTGACCTTGACAAGAGCTGATTTGGAGATGCAGATTGAAAGCCTGAATGAAGAACTGGCTTACCTCAAGAAGAATCATGAAGAGGTACTTTTTTTCTTTGTGAATTCATAACAAAGCAGATGGAATTGTGAAATATCAAACTATTCCCTTATTTATGCCAGTGGCAGTCCCTTGGTTTCATTACTTGTTTTGTTAGCTTTTTTTCCTTGAGTTTACTAAGTGAAAGAGTGAAAGAAATACGCACACAAGCTACAGATTCTTGCTGAAACAGAATTTATATCAAATATATTTCTTTACATGTATTTTTGGTAGAACTATTTTGCCTTTTAATAAGAGAAATTTTTCTTTATTTTAAATCCCTCTAGGAGCTTCAGGGCATCCAAAGCAGTGCATTTGGCCAAGTCAGCGTTGAAATGGATGCTGCTCCAGGAACTGACCTGACCAAGCTTTTGAATGACATGAGGGGACAGTACGAAGTCATTGCTGAGCAAAATCGTAAAGAGGCTGAAGCATGGTTCAATGAAAAAGTAACAACCAGAGATGGCAAATTCAGCAAAATGCCTGTAAAAATGAGTTAAATATTTGGATCGGTAAAATAACACTCTATTCTTCCTTGTCATTTCAGAGTGGGGAGCTGAAAAGGGAAATCTCCACCAATACTGAGCAGCTTCAG